>NW_026694453.1:0-52959 GCF_021218885.2 Marmota monax | reverse complement strand
CTCTGTGGGAGGACAGCAGCTTCTTGGTCCATCCAAAGAGAATATAAGCAAAAAAACATAATTCAACCATAGAAATTAAAACATTGATAAGTGGGATCTGTATGCTCTAGGAAGGACTGGAATTTTCCAGTCAGCAAGCAAGTGATAAACAGAAGCTAAAATACAATTAGCTTTGCAGTTCAGTTGACCACAGTCCTGGGTTCAAGCAGGTGCTAGATAGTCACATCCTGAACTTGGGCGGGGGTTGGTGGGGTGAGAATCTACTTTAAAGTCATGTAGACCCACAAGGGCATTCACACCCAGGATGTAGCTCACCATGATCACCATTGCATCTTGAGTAGGGTACAATTTGTGGGGTACAAAGCACAGAAAGATAATTTTTTATAAGAAAACAGCTTTCATTTCAGTTTCTCAGAAACAGCTCTTGTAACATTTTTTATCGAAGGAAGCAAAATGGAGTCTTAGGCCTGTCTATGACTGTTCTTGCTTTATAATTGTCTTATCTCACTTATCAAAATCTTATATCTATAATATATATTAGGGCTGGGGATGTGGCTCGAGCGATAGCGCGCTCGCCTCGCATGCGAGCGCCTGGGTTCGATCCTCAGCACTACATACAAAGATGTTGTGTCCGGCGAAAACTAGAAAATAAATATTAAAATTTTTTTTTAAATATATATATATAATATATATTTTTTTACTAATGGGTAACCTATAACTTACACTCTTATTGATTGTATTTATCAGTTCACACCACAATACTACCTCCATCACAGTGAGCTTCACAAGCCAGAGCAGAAGTTTCTGTGCCACAGATGACCCACAGAGAGCCTGAACCCATAGGCCCCAGTTCCAGATAGCCACCAAGTGCTTATATTGAGCTACTCTGTAGAAGTCACAGCCGGGTGGAGTGGGTACCCAAGATTCACAATCACCATAGACAGTAGGAGCTCAGGTGTAGACAGGCTAACTAATGCTCTACCCCAGTCACAAGGATGGTACCCTAGTACCTGGCTGCTGTAGAGCAGCCAGGGTGGAGGTTTCTGCCCCACAAACCACCCACAGGGAGGCCACAAGCACAGGTCCCACACTTGCAGACAACCACAAGTTCTGTGCCACTTTAAAAAAAAGATTTGTGGAGGGGAATGGGCACATAGCCTTCCACAGCACTTGTAAAAACCCTGAACCCTGCATCCTGTGCCTCCATACCCAGCAGAAGCAGCCAGCAGATGCAGCACAGACCCCTCAAAGCATGCAGATTTGGACAGTTGGGCTGATGAACAAGAACTGGCTGGTGAGAAATTCATAGCAACCAGGGAGGTAGTTCCTGTGCCCCAGCACCTCTAGGAGGATCTACAGCTGGGATTCCCAGAGTTTCCAGTTACTCAAACCTCATTCAGATGCATGGAACCACATAAGGCAATTCCTGAGGATAACCTCAAGCTTCCAGCAGAGAACTTTGCACATACACAATGGCAGTAAACCCCACAAAAGGGCTTAGAGAGGAGTACCTCACAGACACCAGTCACCAACTAGTGTGCCCAGATACAAGCCCACAGACTTAATCTAACCCACTAATGGGGATTAACTGGGTGGTAACTGTAGGCAAGCATGGTGTAGCTGGAGATGGGTCAATGGGGGCATGCTTTTCGGGTTTATATTTTGTCTATGGTGAGGGGAGCTAAGTCTCTCCCTCTTTGCTTTCTGATTATCATGTCCTGAACTGCTTTCCACCATCATGTTCTGCCTCACCTCTGGCCCAGGGCACTGGAGTTGGCCACCTATGTACTGACACCTCTGAATCCATGAGCACCAAATAAACATTTCCTCCTCTAAAATTGTTCTTGTCAGAACTTTTGGTCACAGCATTAAAAAAAAAACTGACTAAAACACAGATATACATTGTAATTGAGGGGAACTGACTAAAAGGTTTATTAGACACCTTATCACTGAAAGCCCAAATGATGTCCCTGTTCCTTGAGTGATCCAGCAGGGAACTGACAGATTCCAACAATTCCATGCTGTCCCACAAATTGCCTATGGCTCCTTCAGTTCCTGGAAAACTGTACTTATGCAGAAATTCGACACTCTGGCTTAGAACATGGATGGCATATCCTTCCCTTTTTCTCCAAGCTTGGTCCCCTACAGAAGACCCACAATGCCAGGAATGTGTAGGTGAAAAAGAAGCACATTTCCTTCACACTAGGATGAATGGGTTTAGAACAGCTAATTATTGGGGCACTGTGTGGTGCTGAGGAAGGTCAGAGAGGGATCCTGCTGTGAACAGCTCCGAGTGGAGTAAGCCAGGGCCCAAAAACCCCTGCCCTGGTGTTAAGGGTCCTCCTTTAATGTAATTACATGAGCAGGACTATTAGTCAAGCTCCTGGTATATTACCCCTCAACCACCAGGGTCTCAGCCCTCAAGCAAAGGCAATTCTCTCTAGAATGTCCAAAACTGAAATTCAGGCCAAGGAGCTCCAAAAGGACAGAGTGATGGAGTCCTCCCAGGAAAAGTCAAGAGGAAAGGAGAGAAGATGACCTGGAAAGGACAATACTCTCTTCCAGGATTTCCTTCTCAGCCCAGGTCCTTGGCACGGCTCCATCAATCTGCTGTACTATTTCTAGGTCTGAGTCCTGCAGTTCTGCCTCATCCCCAAGAGAGTTTCCACTCCTAGAAATGATTCCACTTCTCTAAGAGTGTCCCTGCTGGCTCCAGTTTCACATTTTTTCTAGAAGGGGCAAGGGTGGCACTGTAGTACTGACCTGAGCCTGATGCAGAGGTATATATGGTCATTGCTCTGGGCATAAGCTGCCCCAGGAACAAGACAGCTTAGCAACAGGTCAGGGCATCATGGGTACTGCTTTGTTGCTTAAACTCCCAGGAGCCTGTGTCCACAGATGATGCCCTCAGCCCTGTGTGATACTCACATTTAACTACTCAAGCCCGACCCCTCAGATGGCTGCAAACAATCACCACAAATGGTTCTACCCAGCTCTGGGACTCCCCATCTCTACCAAACAGAGCTGAGATGCAGAAGCTCCACACAAAACACAGCTCCTTTGCCCCACACTCAGTGCTGTCCTCTACCCTGGGTCAATGTACTAGTTCCCTCCAGGACATCTGGGCTCTAATTGCTATCTCCTTCTGATCTCAGATTCCTGTGAGTTCAGAAGAGGCTCACAGATCCTGGCTCACCATTTTTGTCTCCACAGAATCAATTGCCACTGTCCTGGGTGATGTACTCATTTGGAGAAGCAGGCCTGATATCCCTGGGCATGAGGGAAAGTGAGTTAGTTGCTCACCTATATCACCAGTTCACCCCAAGGCTGAAACAATGCTCTGATTACCAGGGCAAGGCAGAGTGGCTGGATAAAGTATGAAATTCTGAGCATAGCCTGAGGACCACAGGCGGTCTTGTTATCTTCTGAGTGTCCCTGGTCTCCATGTTCCATCACAGGGCTCATCCCAGTCTCTGAGCTGCCCTGTGTTCCTGCAGAGTACCTGCCTTCACACAGAATATTCCCACAGATGCAAGAACCCTTCTCATGGATGTATCTCTTCACCCTCCTCTCCAACACTGCAGCCTGGTAAGACCTCCATGACAGAGCTGCACTGTCTAGGATCCTGCTAGCAACTCTTGGGAGTCCCCAGCCCTGTTCTTAGTATGGGGCAGGCTGCCAATTACTCTCTCCAGCACTTTAGTGGTTTTTCCCACATCTGTGATCCACACTATGCTGCAGGTTCAGAAATTTTCCATCACAGCTAGGGACAGTAATGGCACAACCTATAACTCTAACCTCTCCAGATGAGACAGGAGGATTGAAAGTTCAAGGCCAACCTAATGAGATCATGTCTCAAAATAAAATTAATTAATTAAAAGGGCTTAGAATATAGCTCAGTGGTAAAGCACTCCCGCATTCAATCCCCAGTACTGAGGGAAAAGAAAGAAAGAGAGAAAGGAAGGAAGGAAGCAATGGAGGGAGGGAGGGAGGGAGGGAAAAGAAAAGACATCCCTATCACACTAACTAACAGGAGTCCCCTTCATGTTTTGACTGTAACACTTGCTGATCTGCTGCTGCAGCTTGTTTTATTTCCTTTCTCTTCTCCCCCTCCCTAATCACTGGGGAAGCAAGATTAACCTTCTTCCTCACCTAGGCTAAATTATTTGTCCATCAGCTCACAGACCAAAGGAATGAAGAGATCTAGACTTTGTTGCTGGCACCTGCAGATCTAAGAAATGACTATTTCTACTTTCTCTCAAGGCTACAAATTAATTATGACCCCTGAGAGGGCACAGCTGGAGTGTAGTTTTTGTATCTCCTTTTTAAAAGCCCATTTCCCTGGTGCTTAGAATCACAACCTCTGAAACAGGAATCTACTCTATATTCTCCTTTGCTAGCAAAACAATAAAACTTTATTTTCTTTTTTCTCAAAACCTTGTTCTTGTTATTGGATCATTAGGGAAAAGAACTGAGTTTTCAGTACCAATACCATGTCATGATTCACCACTATACTCAGATCTTGGATCTGTGCTGGGCTGACTGACTTACCAGCATACATGAGGAGGTAGAAGGTTAAGTTTTTGCAGTGGTCATGACTGGCTATATGGTCCTAGGCAGTCCTTTAATTTCTGGATGCATCTCATATCCTCCTTATAACAAGGCAGGTTTTCTAGAACAACCAGATTTCTTAGTGAAACCAGAACATGGTATGTCTCCTCAGCCATTTCTTCCCTCCTACAGCCATAAAATGTCACTTCATCTTTGAGCAATTTCAGAGGTCCTACTGACCTCCAGGAAGAAAAGCTTTCCAAGGCATTCGTGGTCAGGAGAAAGGTCCCAAAGAAGAGGACATTTTCTGGGCCTTTGGCCAGAGAATGACAATGCTAACACCAAGTTATGAAATTCTTCTGCCAATGAGAGACTATGAAACTGGATTTTCCACCCTTGATTCCTCCCGGGGTCAGAAAACAACAGCCAAGAGCCCTTTTCAATGGGATATGCTTTTACCTTAGGCCAACAGTGAATGCTTCACCTGGGTCTTCCTGAGTAAGATGAAGGGAAGAGAAAGAGGATTAGGTTGCCCAACAATTGCAGACACAAAGGAAGGAGGGAGTAGGCATCCCACAAATCTATATTGTTTCTGTCCCCAAGATCTCAACTGAGATGTCTGAGTGAACCCCACCTGGTCCCTCTACATAAGAGACAGTTACCATACTAGGTACCATTAGAATAGCAAATGTCTCACCTGAGTGTATCATTTTCTAACCTTGATAGTTCCCCTCACTCACACCACCATTCTCACAGGGGGAACAATTGGAGGAGGGAAAGGGAAAAGGACAATGCTCTCCTGTCCCTGCTGAGAAAGAATTTCAAAAAAGAAATGTCATGGAGGGATATATTTCTATTTTATAAGACTCTGGGGTTCATTGACTGACTACGGCAGTGCATGCTTGTAAACCCAGTAAATCGGGACTCTGAGACAAGAGAATTGCAAATTTGAGTGCAGCCTCAGCAATTTAATGAAAACTTGTTTCTAATTTTAAAATAAAAAGACTGGGGATGCAGCTCAGTGATAAAGTGCCACTGGATTCCATCCCCAGTACTGAAAAAAAAAAAGAATCTGGGGTTTGTTTATTAGACCAACTGGCTATCAGAAGATATTTGCTGAGCCATTGTTTTCCTCCTACAATTAGAAAATGAATGTCTGCTTCCTTTCTGAATAATTTCAGAGTTTGTATTGACCTTCAGGCATACCTATCTCATGCTCTAAGGAGTTAGTAATTCAGAAACATTCCATCAGTCATCACCTAACAGTTCTGAGTGCTACATGAAGAGCTAAGTAAACATTTTTAGGATAAAAAAATTAATACATGTTTCATTTTCAAAAAGTACTTGTGTAGTTGAATCTACTTGCAAGAGAATTTTCTAGACAAACTCTGCCTGAAATCAGCTGGCCACACTGCAGTCTGAGGGCTCAGAACAACCAGTTTTTGTGCCTTTCACCTTCTCCTTACTTCTGTTCTAGGCTGGGCTGACCTCAATCCCTACACCTGGTTAAACGATCACTCAGATGGAGGCCTGGCAATGGGACTCCTATCAGACCCTGCAAGCCTGCCAGGTCTCCAGCATTTAAGAGATGATCCAGCTCACATCACTTGGGTTTAGAAGCTCCTGCAGATGGTGGGAAAAGTGAAGAGTACATCCACTTGAAAGAGAATTCATTTGGGCTGACTTCTTGGACCTGGGAGACTTCTCTGAGTCCATTTGCAAAACCCTTCAGAAGATCCAAGAAAGAGATTGGCCTCAAGAAGAAAACTTGAACATAAAAAAATTACAAACTTTTTCTCAAAGTGCAATTGGCAATTTTGTATCCCTCTTTTGGACTCTATTCAGATTCTACCCTAGATTCCTCCCTCTGGGTTGGAGAAGTAAGTGCTCTTGAGAGGACTGGCAAAAGTTTCACCTCCAGAAGCAGCAGATGTGCTGTTTTCCAGGGAACAATTCTACTTTGGTAAGTTCCTGTGACTGACCATTCCAGGTCTGTTCTCACCCACCTATCCTCTGGAGGCTCATTTTGATCATAGGCAGACGTAGGAGCAGTAGATATGACTGTGGCACTGAAAGGGGTATATTTTGGGTATTAGACCCGAGTCTCCTAAGTGTAGTGGTCAATCTGTGCCAGAGAGAGAGGAGCCTGGGGCTGGTCCTGTGCAAATGGGCAGTGGGGTCATTTTCAATGGACCTAGGCAATATCTTTCTCCTCTATGATTTACATGAGTTCCACATTGTATTTCTGAGCATTGAGTTTTTGGATTTGATATTGAAAACATATAGTCAGTTGGTGTCAGGGCAAGGCAGAAGAACTAAAGTCATGAAGTTTCCTAGTGTTCTTCATAATCCTCATTTAACCCAGGCTTTTACCTCTCTTATTCTCTTCTCCAGTGGATAAATTAGAGTCCCCAGTTCATTGTAAATTCTCAGCTATGATATCAATTCCTCATGCTGTGTGACACTTTAGTTCAACTTTAGCATGTAAAGTTTTAACAAACAAACCATCCCATCAACATCCAGGTATTTCAGGCATTTGGCACCACTGCATGTGGATACTGCTCACTTTGTGTGTGTGTGCACATGCACACGAATCTCATGAATTAAGTTCTTTATTCCCTCTTATATAGGTGCTTTACTCAAATATTCAGACACAATTTCTTTCCATTTCCACTGAAAATAGAAAGTAGAAGTTATCTTTATAAATAATGCTTTTCATTTCTCTAACTTTCAACTATCTGCCACTGTGTACACATTTCACGTGTAAAATTCCTGTCTTCCCCAACTAGACTATAGGCACAAAAATGGTCCTTTTTTATTTCATTTCACCTGAGTTAATAGCACATTGTGGACCCCACACAAACACTGTGGATAAGGGTGGGTGAGAAAGTGAGTGATGGTCAGTTCCCAGCCACATCTGTCCACTCATGCGGATAAGCAAGGAATAGTAGCTTATGCTTTTGTTGTTTAATCCTAATCCACTTCCTCAAGATCCAAGATCCAGAGAGGGACTCACATCCCTGTAGTACAGAAGTAAAAATTAGCTTTTAGTCTTCTATGGTATTATCTCTGCTGTCAGTGTCCTTATTTTCCTGTGTGTAATTATACTTCTCATAGTTGCTTCAGGTAGCCTGAACAGTTGATCAACATTTCAAGCATTCAGGGGCTCCTGAGTTCAGGACAACTGCACTTGCAATTGTCTGGAAAGCCTGTTTCACCTGCACAACACACACAGCTAAGGCCATGCTGCCCAGAGAAAGGCTATGAGGCCTCCCTTCCCTTTTGCCCAAAGTGAAAATGAGCTGGCTCCACTCTGCTTTTTGAAGTTTGGGTAGGGGATCAAGTTTCAAGTACAACAGAGATTGCAGGGAAAGGCTCAGGTAAATCTAAATAATCCTTAGCAGTTCCTCTACCTGGTGCTAATAGTATTTTCACTCATCTATAGAAGAAATTACTTTGCTTAGCTCTTAAATATTTTAAGACTTCCCTCTACAGCTATACCTCTCACTCTCTGCCCTTCTTAGAGCAGGAGAAGGGGCCAATATTAAATGTGATGTGCAGAATAGTTCTTACAAGCCTAGGTGTTGTCCTTGAGCATGTGGCCTTCTAATTCTTGGGATTGGAAGATATCAAGAGGGAACCCAGCATATGGGGGTGGGGGGATTTGTTATGACTGTTCTGGAGTCTCAGCAAATCTCCATTTTTGGATGTTCTTTAGTTCTCCAAAGGGGAAACCATAATTATAAAGGTGTGTCAGGTTCAACCCTCACCAGTTAGGCATGAATAAGTAAGTCCTTTAAGATATTTAGTAAGTCCAACAGACGTGTCACCTGCAGTTCTGGGCTCCAAGAGTAGGAGGAGACTCGCTGGATATATCTATTATATGCATCCATATTCTTTCTACACAAATAGTTTTGGTCACAAATTTGCCGTCACATTACATTACTACCCTTTGATTGAGATATATACAATATCTACTAGGAAGGACAGGACCCAGGTGAAGAGTGAGATTAGCCACATATATGTCTGAGGTTATCGGGTATTTGAAAGGATTTTCCTGAGGGTCTCACACATCAGGTGAAAAGGATTATTATGGGAAGTGCATCTTTGTTTTCATATGATAAACTCTACCATTGAATTTGCTACTGTGCATGACCATTATTTTAGTAAAAATGAATCTATGAAAGACAATTTAAATGAGGTTACACATGAGGCAATCACTGAAGTGGAGTGATTGAGCATTAAATTTGGTCTTGAAGAGGTTGGTAAAGATAAAAGAAGAGCCTGAGCCAAGGCGAATTTTATATCTAGTCTAGAAGTCCTGGCAATGCCCACATCTACAAAGGCAAGAGATACCTGCCTGGCTATAACCTGGGACAAAGTTTGAGGTTCTATTTTACCTTAACCTCCTCAAATCTGAGCCTGGGGTACTAAGATTTTGTCCTTTCTTCTTCTGACTTCTAGTGCCCTCTACTGCTCACAGCTATTGAATCAGTCTTCCTCCTCTACAACCCCTAACTAATACAAAGCCTTTTGATTTGACCTCCAGTTTTGACAAGTTTTTTAAAATACCCAAGATAGAAAGCAGTACCCTCATCATTTTGATTCTATTGCATCTGGAGGAGGGGGACATTCAGGACAGTTTCTGCAGTCAGTGATGCATTGAGAGACATTCAGAATGCCCCACTGAATGACAGGAGAGAGTGAGGCAGAGAAGTCCAGTTTTATCAATGCCCTGAGGGTTGTGGAAAAAGAAAAAGAAGATGTAATTGCCACTGAGACAGTGGATATAACCATGGGAGAATTCCATATGAACACCCAAAGTTTCCTAATGTGATAATATGGGAAATGGCTGGGACTGGAACACTAACTTCCAAGCACAAAAGTAGCCCAAAAAATTACATTTGCTGAATATGACTTTTTCCTTATCATCTCTACCATACGCTTTAGAGGAAATGATGCACAACTGGCTAAAATCATTGCAAAAATGAAGATTTTCTACATTGTTTGAACAGAAATTCACAGGGACATATACAATGAGAAGGTCATATGCAATGTCCTTCCATCAGAACAAGTTCCTACAAGAGATCTGAGATGGGGCTGGGGATGTGGCTCAAGCGGTAGCGCGCTCGCCTGGCATGCATGCAGCCCGGGTTCGATCCTCAGCACCACATACAAACAATGATGTTGTATCTGCCGAAAACTAAAAAATAAATATTAAAAAATTCTCTCTCTCTTTAAAAAAAGAAAAAAGAGATCTGAGATGACTGATACAGCTGCAAAAGGATAATGTGAATGATGCTCGAGTTTTCTTAATCTCCAGCATTCATGTGTCTGACTATGACTTCCCCAAGCTGGAGACCTCCCTTTTATATAGACCATTTCACTTCTTGAAATGCCTGCATAGTGTTACTGAGGCCACCATTGACCTGAAAAGGGAGTCCCTGGAACAGAATTCGTGAATGGAAGCTTCAAACACTGGAGCATCAGCCACCACCCCTTTTGTGGGAATCATCAGTAATAATGATGGAGAAGCTGGAGGAGACCTTAATTCTCTACAGGTCTTACTTCGGGCTGAATGATGCATCACTGGAAAAACACAGCCAAGGGTGTGGTGTGCATGTGTCAGGACAAGAATTTAAACCAAACACTGTGTTGAGGGGAGAGTCTTTAGAGGAAAAATGTTTAAGTGTATTGAAAAAGTTTACCATCATGTATATCTAAAAATAACAAATTTAAAAAGTGAAAAATCTGTATGCAAATCAATTGGGACTGAATAGATTAGCTTCTCTTTCAGGTCATTCATTTTCCTGAAATATTTGGCAATAGTTTAAATTGATAAGAAAGCTAGCATAGCAATTCAGAGTCCTCATTGTACATGGCTTGATAATCTAGCAAACCCTGTACATGATGTTTAGTACCAAGTGCATGAGTTCTGAGATATAAACACATGAACTTGGATCTCAACTCTGCTAACTAGCTAAGTGATGTTACCTAAAATAATTCTCTAATTCTTTTTATCTCTGTATTAATGGGACTATCAGATTCTAATTGAGTTATTTGGAAAATAATCAAGATAATAAATGGCATGCCTTAACCAAAAAAAAAAAACCTATCATCGAGAAAGTTTGCTCAATCACTAGATGACTCATTGCCATTAGACTTGACTTTAGAAAGACCTTCTGTTTGAAAAATTGTTTCCTTGGTACCATGGCAAGAGATGCCAAATTTCTTCTTTAAAAAAGAAGAGATTTCCACCAGGCATAGTGATACATGCCTATAATCTCAGGAACTTTGGAGTCTGAAGCAGAAGGATTACACCTTCAAGGTCAGCACTAGCAATTAGCAAGACCCACAACAACTTAATGAGATCCTGTCTCAAAAACAAAACAAACCAAAAAAAAGCAAAAAAGGACTTGGAAATGTAGCTCTTTGGTAAAGCACCTCTGGGTTCAATCCCCAGTGTCAAAAAGAAGAGCTTTTCACAGAAAAGGTGGGCTCCATGCAGGTTTAACACCGTTGGTTATTGAAGGAAAGTGGGAACAGTGAGGCACCTGATGGTCCCTCATCATGTGCCCATCTCATGGTACTTTTCTCTTCTTCCTGACCTTATCATACTATTTGACAAGACTTTAAAACTTAGAAATGAGTAAGACATCAAGTCAGAAGTGAAAAAGAATATGTAGACCTGAGAGAAAGCTTTCATTTCATTGATTGTAACACAGATGAGTGTCTGGCCAAAAGTATAGTCTGTGAATTTTCCAGATTGGGACTTGGAAGTTATATGTGTACCTTTAACCACTGGTTCAGGTGACTGATTTACATGGGTATGCCTTGTGATGGAAAGTTGCAATGACTTGCAGATTTCTAAAAAGAGACACCCCCTCCAAGTCCATTGGTTCACCCTTTGGGTCCTGCACACACTGTTTGTGCCAGAGACTCTCCCCAAACCCCTCCACTTCTTTATCCCCATCTCTCAAGCCTGAGCTAGAGGACTAATCACCAGGGCAGCCTTCCCTGGCATCAACCACCAGTCCTGAAAGAAGAAGCAAATGACCAGTATGAGGCTGTCTGTCATTGCTCCTATAGCTTCCTCTATAGACCATTTAGACCATTAGACCATTTCTTTCTACCACCACTTATCTGCAATTCTTCATTAATATCTGTCTTCCTCACTAGGCTTCTTTACTCACTCAAATCTTGCTTTCTTAACTACTCTCTCCCCTTCACTAACTTGGCACCTCAAACACAGTAGTTCAAGAAATATTCACTCACAGACAGCTAAAATTTTGACAATGTGATTTTCATTTTCATCATTTCCATATATTTGCTCCATGATGGTGAGTGGTCTGTGCTTCCTCAGGAATGCTAAGTTCTCTCATCTATAAAATGGGTAGATATGTGGCCTCCAGGATTAAGGAGCACAGTAACATAATGGCCCAGGTGACTCTGAGCTGTACACTCTCAAGGGAGCCATAATATCCCTGTAGACAGGACTACACTTCCTGAGGAGTGGTCTAAAGGATTTCAGAGCAAGGTATCTATTTGAAATCTCCCAGACTCCAAAATAGAGCAAAGTCATATTCTCTATATGAAGATAGAATGATTCCAACCACAGTCCACTTAGTTGCATTTAACAGTCACCCAAAGGCTTCTCTCAAACCTTCCTATCTGCTGTCTTTCTTGAATATCAATCTGCTCAATAGAAGTAAGTATAGTGTAATCTCACTGCAAAAAAAAATAAAAAGTGTTTCCTTAAAAGTTTACTCATTCAGGGGCTGGGGTTGTGGCTCAGTGGTAGAGCACTCGCCTAGTATGGGTGAGGCCCTGGGTTCGATCCTCAGCACCACATAAAAGTAAATTAATTAATCAAAGGTATTGTATACAACTACAACTAAAAAATGAATATTAAAAAAAAAAGTTTACTCATTCAGCCAGATGCAGTGGTACATGCTTGTAATACCAACTGTCTGAGAAATAAGACATTCACAAGTTCAAAGCCAGCCTCACCAACTTAGCAAGACCCTGTCTCAAAAAAATATATATATATATGGGCTAGAGATGTGGCTCTGTGGTTAAGTGCCCTAAATTCAATCCCTGGTACCAAAAAAAGAAAAAAAGTTTAACCATTCATATTCAAACTGATACTCATCAGGGGATTATTTTTAATTCTAAGTTTTTATTCAGATACTGAGATTTTACCATCTAGTAGGACAGATAGTTTAAAAAATAGCTAAACAACACATACATTATTTTTTAAGGAAACTGTGTTATGATTATTTTTTTCCAACCTTATATTTTACTTAGTTCCTGGAACCAATCTCAAACACTAATTTGTTGAATTATCACTCTAGCTTTGTATTCTTTCCAGGAAGAGAAAATGTTCAATGTAGGCTCCAAAGGGTTTTGATGTAACTCTAGGAGAAAAAAAATACATAAGGTACTTCACTAATGGCCAGTGCACTATGTGGATATAAGACCTTAGGAATAGTGATACCCCAAATCTGTCCTGTTTTCCTCCTGCCTACACTCAGTGGAAAAGAGCAATTTTACAATATAGAAAGAACCAGAGCACAGAAAACAGCTCTTCCCCATCACTCCATCCAGATTGATGTACAACAGGCATCTTAGAATAGGGGAAGAGATATCAGTTACCCTTGGCAACAGTGATGGAGTACACACAATAAGGAAGGAAGATCAAGAAATGGAAATTCACATGGAGTATTTATGCCCATGCTGCCTTTCAAAGCAAATGGAAGATCATTCTCTGGTCCTGCAGATATCCAAGCTTTCTCTCCCTGTCATTTAGGGATGTGTATTCAAACATAAATCAGCCTTTTCTAGGCAACACTGCAAAACAAGAAAAAATCTCACTTGCCAAATGCAACTATCCCATTGCTAATGTCACTGGGGCCTATTCCACTCTTTCACTTTGCTCTTAAGTTCTCTACCATTCCACCAAATCTCATGGCCAATGCAAGGTCCATAACCAAGACAATGAGCAGCAGTAGGGCAGTACAGACTGCAGGGCAGGTAGGATACTGGAGGGCATCTACTCAGAGAATACAACTATAAGCAATTATTCCCTGACCATGACCATCACCTCCCAGCTCCACAGCACTCTGCCCAAAGTCACTCAACATGAGCAGTTCTAGAGTGTGATTCTGGGCAGAAAATTTTACTTCCTCAGGCACTCTCCCTAGTTGGGGAAACAACTGGGTATGTTACTTCTACAATAAGGTACTGATAAGCATAGCTTTGTCATGCTAAGATCTACCCTACCCTGCATCCCACTGTCTCCAGGAATCCCTGTCAGTGATACAACCCTCCCCAGGACATGTAGTTCACAGGGAGGCCTACATTTAACTTGCCTATAGCCCACCCTCTGGAGGGCTGTGTGGTTTCCAACTGTCCTACTGTCCTCAGAGTCTCCAGCTTTCCACCTTCACAGGTGTTGGGTTAAACATTAATCAGTGCCTAGGAAAGCTTGTAGTGAGATAAAGTCTCTAAAAGAAAGTGGTGATGAGAAAAATGGAGAGCATGAACTGGCCACTTCCCTTATCTACAATATTTAGGAGAGACTCAAAGCAGAGTGACCTCAGTTGTAAAGGAATGTATTTATAAAATATCTGGAGAAATCCACCTGTGTACTTTGCATGCAACCTCTCCCATATATTCCCCCTCTTGGTAGACATGAGGGAGTCCTCCATCGTATCCTGGCTCACCACCATTGAGGAGTGAATAAGTAATAAAATGTCCAAAACCTGTCCACTGAGTCCTCCAAGTTCTTTCTTTGGGTTTGGAAAACAGCATACCAGGGCATTTGCAGCACCGGGGTTGAACAACAGGTATGTTATGAATGTTCCTACTGTGCCATCTGAAAAACTAGTCACATTTTTAATTTCTAGAACTCTTACTCCATAGGGGACAAACCTGAATAGTTTTCCAACTCTCTTCTTTTTTCCACAAAAGAATATGTGTCATCCCTAAATATATATGAATACCTGTTTAGAACTTGGACACAGTCAATTTTCCACCCAGATTTTCTTCTACTTTCTTCTACAACTATGGGCATCCGGTTACCCTACACAATCCAGGAGAGTCCTTCACATTGTATTCTTGGTTTGTTTCATTTCCTGGAGTTTGGAACTTAATGAACATGATACACCTACCTCTACACACCTGGTCCCAGAGAATGTTCTTTGCCAACAGCATCACCAAGTAAATTGAGGAATCTTCGCTCCTTCCACTCAAGAGTCTGGCCCTGGTCAGGTAACTGCTGCCTCCTGTCTTGTTTGCTGTTTGTGCCAGTGCCAGTTTCTAATGCAGAAAATTCCTGAAGGCCAGTGTGCCTCCTGCTCTAGTACTAACATTAGAAATGCCCTTCCCTCTGTTCCCCAATAGAATAGGCTCCAAGCCTGGTTTCAGCACAGGGGTGAGGATTAAGGATAGCCTACTGTTCTGGATGGTGATCCAGCATCTTGTCTATTAATACCACAGTGAAACCTAAAAGAAGAATTGGATCTACATGGGGTGTGCCCAGCTCTTTGGGAAGAATTCTCATTATCACTCCCTTTCTTCATTGATTTCCTATGAACAATGTGTGAAAGTAGCAAAATAGTTCTTCTAGTTATAACTGTCCTCTTGAATCCTTGCACTTGTAATTATTATTGTACTCTACTTTCCAAGATGTTTGCTCTATCAGTAATGAATGACTTTTGAACTAGACAACAGTGAATCTAACCTATGTCTAGGCATGAAACAATTCACCATTTGAAATCATTTGCCTATGCATTTGCCACATTCATTCCACAGAGGCTTTCATGACATGCATTTGGCCCATCTACTGCCCCATGGTACCTATAGTCCAGAAAGGAGAATAGACATAACTAGCTTACAACTCAAGCATGGAGGTGCTGCTTTTCCTGTTTTTGCCTCATTTATGTCATTCCCTTAGTGGCATAATGGAGCTATTGGTACAGATAGGATCTATCCCAGAAAGTGAAGGAAGACTCAGTGGAAGGATGGTCTTTTGTGAAGAAAAGTAGTACCTGCTCCACTCCTTCCTGGGCTCTGGGTTCCTCTGTTTAGCAGCTAGTTTCCCTTTTCAAAATCCCACCACCCTGTGGATGTCTGTTTCTAGGTCCCCAAAACATTTCTGTCAAAAAAACTCTTCCCAGTGATGATGGCTGTCTCTATAATGCTATTCCCAGAGGCCTCTTAAACCTTCTCCTCTTCTTCCAGGTGTAACTCATCTAGGGTAGCTTCCAAGGATGTCGGGGTATTTCACCACTCCCTGAGGTCTATAGATATCACTGCCCATACTGGGGTTTGGGGTCGAGGAGTACAGAAGCCGAAATTAGGACAAGACCAGACAGTGGCCTGAGAAATGTGGAGGCATCTCTAGGGAATGAAATCTGACCAGGCCTCTGCCCTCTTGTCCTCTGCCTTTCCCTTGTCCAAACCCTATCTGTTAAAATACATGTGCACGTGCACACACTCACACACACACACAAACACACACACACACACAGCCTCTTTTCCTATTTATTTACTTTTTGTTGTGCTACAGATCCCAGGGCTTATTCGGTAATCACTCTACTGCACAGCCACATCTCCAGCCTCTCCATTCCTTTTTATCTGATTTCAGATACATCAAGATGTTAAAGAACATGGAGTCCCGTGTGATTGCCCAGGAGTCAGCTCTGCTGCTATCTCCCCTTGTGTAGCCTTTGCATATCCTGCTCTTTCAGCCCCCAGCCTCCCCTCTCCCTTTCTTGCCCTAGCCAGGCCCTTCACCCGTGACATAAGACCACTCACTTTTCACTACCTTATACAGCGAAGGGTTTTGATATCCCTATTTTAGAGATGATTGTTCAAATCACAGTTATCAAAGGTGGACTAAGGACAAGCTTCTAGGTCTTCTGAACTATGGTGGCATTGGAGTATAGTAGCAAGATCATCGTGGTTTTCCTTCAGATTTGCATGAACCAGATTCTAACCCAGTTCTATGATTTAACAGCTTGATGAACATGGCAGGTACTTAACCGCTCTACCTCTGTATCTACATCTTTTCAGTATGGATCATACAAAGCCCTGAGACCTTGGGACAAATCAGTCATGAGTGACCTAGAAGTGGAAGCCTCTGTCCTTGACAGGGTCCCACTCTCTGTTATCCTTGCACATGTAGTCAGCCTGGCATCCATAGGTACATTACTTTTTGCACCCAGAAACATATGGTCACCCCATCTTTCCATGAGGGGCAGAAAGTGGAGCTCTTGCTGAGATTAAAGGATATATCCCACTGCAAGCAGAAATGGAACTGGGTGCTAGGCTATATATTTGTTCAAGATTACCTGCATATCATGAGAGGCAGGAGGAGCAACCTAAGAGACATGTGGTGTCCATGGAAGAGGCTCCAGGGCCTCCCACAGCACCCATGAGGTGACAGGGAGTGAGGCATCTCCTGCCTGACTAACCAATGCTAGTGTCCTAGGGAGGGATGAGCCATTGAGATGGGAGGGGGTCAGATCAGCCCTGAAGAGGGCAATTCACATAAAAGCACTGTGTAGAGAGGGAAATCATCAGACAAACTTGGAGAGTTCCCAAAATCAAGCTAGAAAAAGTTGACTATATCAAATGTCACTTAAATGCACAAATACAATTGCTAAAAAAGTCCTCAGACTTTGATCAGAACACTAGTTGTTCAAGGCAGCCTGTGTGACCCCCTGGCTCTGTACTCTCTCCCAAACTCCACTCTTCCTCCTACACCATGCATGCCTGAAGAGGCTGAAGAGCTTCCAAGGTGCACATGCTACAGTTCATAGCCATATGTGTGGCACAAGCTGATGGTATCATCTGAAGGTTTCTCAGTTTGCCTTTGATAGGGTGGACTATATCACTTATGGTTTCAAGGCTGACACCTGGATGGCCACCCATCATGGTTTCCTCATTGCCAAAGGGAACAGGGAAGCTGACTTGGTCATTGAAAAGTAAAGAAAGTTGGGGCTAGAGTAGAAGTGTATCTATTTCCTAAAGACTCCTAGAATATAGGAACAAGCATATGAGTCAGACATGTGCCCTTTCCCTCCAGCCCTCAGCTGGTTTACACCAGGTTTACACCAGGGAGCAAGATAGGTTTGGAACCATCAAAGTGAGATTGGGGCTGTGGTTAACCAACATCCTGTACAGCTGTCACTGAATTATGCCATCTCGTCCTGAAATGAACTTACTATATTAAAATGTCATTCAATAAACATCAGGAACCTCCTTATCCTGGCTTCTACAGACAGACTAAAAGATGCCTCATTGCTCATCCTGGGTACTTCTTGTGGGCAGAGGCTGCCTTCCTACAAGAAGGATTGAAAATTAGTTTAGGGAAGGGGGTGTTGGGGTAGGGGTAGAGCACTTCCCTAGCATGTGTGAGGACCTGAGTTCAATCTTCAGCACACACATAGAAAAAAAAAAGAAGAAAGAAAGAAAGAAAGAAAACCCAGAAGGAAAGCACCCATTAATACACAAGGGGACTATACTAATTAAGTAGGAACTGTGGGGGGTTATGGAACAGAGGAGGATGGGCAGGGTGGAATTTGAGCAAGAGCACATGTAACTTGAGATTTGCTTCCCTATCCAGCAACATCCACCTGTACCCCCATCCTTTCACTTGGAAAATATTGATAAACTGCATGAACCTCTAACACTTGTACAGAAACTGAATGAAGTCATGAGTATTTGGTAAGGTGTGAAAAACTGTTCATAGGTAAAGTGACTTTCTTTTTATTATGATCAATGCATGTAACAGGGAGCAGGGCTCTCTTGAGTGCTCTGCAAAAGGAAGGAGGGAAATTGGCAAGGGGCATCTCCTGCCCTCCTGTGTGTCTATGCACATGTGCATGCAAACATGTGCATATTCATATGAGCATATGTGCATGAGTGTGAGTGAGAGAATCGGGGGCCATGGGAGTCTGTCTTTTGTTTGTGTCTTCTAAATTGAGGATATGGTCAGGACAAGCTATTCATGACCAGAACTTGGTGGATTGGTGAGCAGGTTGAGCAGCACTACCAGAAAATGCCCTGGAAATGCAAATGAATCTCCATCATCTCACTTACAGACTGGATATTTCCAGATAAACACTTTCTTGGCTGTTCTCTTTGTACAGGCAAAAATATGGTGTACTTTTCAACCTCCGTCTCCCTTCATGATGTTGGAGGCAGTTGGCAGACAGCAGCCTTAACTTGAGTGTTGACCTCAGATTTCTAAATAACAGCTCCAAACATTTATTGAGCACCTGCTGTGTACCCTGCATTATGCCAGACTCTCACATTATATGTGTCATACTAGCTAATCATCCCTCCTTTCTTTCCTTTTTTAATGTTTTCTTTACCAAAGTCCTGGTAGGTTATAATTTATAGCTGTGAATAGTAAATTTCTAGAAATTCAAAGATCATATGTGTAGAGGAATTGTTTTTATCAGCAACTGAATAGTTCTTTGTGAATAACCAAACACCTTCATCCAGCCCTCGGAGCATCCACCTAAAACCTGAGAGAAAATTGGGGTGCTCCCATCTCACAGAGAAGGTTGGGGCTCCAGCTGGCTGGTGGGAGTGCTGATCGAGTGCTCAGGTGCTCTGCATTCACAGCCCTCATAGCAGAAACCTCCAGGTATGCAAGTAATTATTCCCTGCTAAAAGTTTGCCTCCAGAAACCAGGAAGATCACAGGGACAGGGAAAGAGACTTCTCATACTGGAAGGGGATCACAGGCCCAGCCAAGGCTAGAAAAGAGGTGAGTGAGAAGTCCTGCCCACCCACTTTTGTACCCCATGAATGCAGAGAAAGTGTGGGAGAAGACCCTCTTCAAGAAAATCCAGCACCCCTCACCCTGCACTCTCCTCCATGTGGGTAAACCAACCTGTGAGCAACCCACAGGGAGACCACACTGAAGTTCTGGGCTTATGGATTTCTACTAGGGACTTCTCTGTGATCTGGCTTTGCTACAAAGAGCCCTTGGTGAAGGATGTGAACATGTAGGAGACAGCACCTTGCAGAAATGGGATGTTGGAGGTGTCCTGGAGGAGCTGAGATACACCTGCCAAGTAGAATAACAAAACTGAATGAGACCTTCACAATGGCCTCAGGCAAGAAGCTTATAAGGACTGATAAGCTTTGTCACATATAGGGGTTCCTTGAGACGCAGAGTGTGGTTAGGGGAGCGCCTTCCTGGGCTAATTGGAAAAGTCTCCACAATACTGGGGCCCCCCTATTATTCCACAAGCTTAGCCATGTACCCAGCTGTGTGCCTGATTCTACCCCAGTGGGTACCTCTAGGGCTTCTGAGGCTAAGGAGTTGGTCCTGGGGATGGGAAAACTGGCTTGTTCCTCCTACCTGGAAGAAACCACCTCAGAATGACATTGTTCAACTACTGGTTGGCTTTAGAGCCCATGTCCTTCTCATCCTCCTCATCCTCTTGTTGACTGAGGAGTTTTGAAATATATAAGAAGACAGGTTTCACACAAGAGGGAAAAGAAGTGTCCTGTTGGCAGGGAATGACCTCCTAGAGAAGATGGTCTGTGACAACAGTCAGCAGGACCTTTCTGACCAGTGAGCTTTCTCCCAAGAGAAACTGGAAACAGCTCCTCCTCTCTCTCTTTTCCTCATCTCACCTTCTACCCCCCAATCCTCTCCCTAGCATTAAGGAGAGCGGGCATGGGCTTCACCACAGGAGTAGCTTATAAGGACTGATAAGCTTTGTCACATATAGAGGTTCCTTGAGACGCAGAGTCACCCTTTAGAGTCAAATGATGATTTTTCTGGACTGGAGACATTTGGGACTGCCTGCTCACAGGTTCTGAGTCCTCTTGTCCCGTCCATTTCCTCCATCCTCTCTGCTGGGTAGTGCTGAGAGCCATAGTGGAGTCCGAATGACGCATGGCATTTTTGCCAGAACGGAGTGGTTGAGAGGTGACGCCAGCAAGCCATTTAGATGATAATGGTTATGTTAAGCTGTGTATATTAGACTCCTGCTGTCCACCTCGGTCTGCTACTATGGAGTTCTCACTAATTTGGAGTTCTCGTGGGGATTCCCGGAGAGTTCCCATTGGTTGGGGAAGTGCCGGAGGCGGGATTTCTTGTTGGTGGTTCCTGGAGGAGCCACGTGGGTGGCGTTTGGGGAGTTCCCAGGGAGCGTGTATGGAGTGTGCTGGTGGAGTTCAGAAATAAAGTTTGTTCCTGCTTCAGTGGCTCGTGATTGGTGCCCAGCCAGACTGTGGCAGGGTAGGAGAAACATGCCCAGCTCCAGACACAAGTGTTTAGAGATCACACTATAGGCAGAGGCAGGGACAGTGGATGACTCCTCTTTGCCCACATGGTGAAGAAGGAACAGGTGTACTGACTTGCCCTTTAGTGTGGAGCCGGCCCTTCCTTAAAGGCCTGCCAGCTCTGAAAGTCTATCTATCCCACAGAGTTGCTAGGTCCCAGCTATTCCATTTGTTATACAGGAGACAGGTTTGTGCCATAAAACATATTTCTCAAGCATGATGTTGCCATGACCATGTTTTTGTTAGCTTTTGTTTTAGTGAGACTCTGTCTCAAAATTTAAAAATAAAAAGGTCTGGGGGCATGACTCAGTGGTACAGAACTTGCCTAGGATGCCCAATGTCCTGGGTTCAATTCCCAGTTTCAACCCTCTCCACACAAACACACACACACACACACACACACACGAACCTATATATATATATATATATATATATATATATATATATATATGATTCCCAAAATCCTATATTAGTCAGCTTCAGCTTTGGTCAAAGAAACTGTCTTCAAAGCACAATGAGATCCCCTCAATGAGAGTCTAGATTTCTGCTGTGTTCTCTCTGCATATACTACAGAAGTCTGTGGAAGTCCTGGCCAGCAGGAAGCTTTGCCCAGTGTTCAAGTAGAAGTAATTAATGTTGCTGGTACTAACATTACTGATTTCAGAATTGTTGACTTTTTTTTTTTTTGGTAATGGGGATTGAACCCAGGAGTACTCAAAAACTGAGCCACATCCCCAGGCTTTTATATTTTGAGAAGGGTCTTGCTAAGGCCTCATTAAGTTGCTGAGGCTGGCTTTGAACACACAGTCCTCCTACCTCAGCATCCCAAATCACTGGGATTACAGAGATATACCGCCTGGCCCAGCAGTTGACTGTCTTATTAACCAACTTGTTTTTACTGTTTTAGCTATGAGACAATTAATTCTATTTTGATGAGGAGCCTCCCCATCCTGCTAACAGCAGGCTAAAGGTTCTGCCCAAGTTCCTGGGGTCCTCAGCCGGGATAGGTAAGATGTCCACAACTTGGGATCTGAGAGTCTTAGAGGCACCTACAGGTGGATTCAGCTTTCAGTTTCCCACGGAAAACACTTGAAGGAGAACTACCCTAGATATTTGGATAGAAGCACAGTGGTGAAAGTACAGCCAGAATGAGGGAGAGTTGACCAAGTCCCTGAAACAGAAGCCCTAGAGAAGTGTCTCTTAGCTAAGACTGAAACCAGACAAAACACAGAGGGCCTAGTGGCAGCTTCAGAGGGAACATCTATCCATGGAGATGCAAGAGTGCACAAGCAAGATGCCTGGGTGGGTGCCCAGACCTCTCATAAAGTCCTTTATAAGAAGTGCTGGGTGCGACTGACCTCACAGATCTTTTTCTTCCTCTCTCACAAAGCCAATCTACCATTAATACGGCTTAAATGTGTTCTGGACTTGATCATCACAGTGGGTCTCCTTTCTGGTGAAGGCTCACCGAACACCTTGTGCATGATGGCCTCCCAGAAAGAGCAGAGCCTGGCCTTTTGGTCTTCTGGGCCCCACCCTCAAAGTGAGGAACCCTGTCCCCCCCTCATCCGGACCACTAAAGTTGTCCCCAACAATTTTCAAAAATCCACCCAGCTGAAAACTCTTTCCTGAATTTGGGGGCCCCTGGTCAAAATTCAGGAGGGTCTGTGAATCTAGATGAGGAAAATAAACTTTATTTTCACTAACCTGTAGCTGAAAGTGTTTCCTTCTGCTAAGCAGAATTAGCAGAACCAGTGTCTTGGGCCCCAAAGGAAACCACAAATGTTTTTGAGTCACATGACAATCACAGACACTAATCCCCCTCACTTTTTTTTGGGGAGGGGGCGGGGGTACCCAGGGATTGAACTCAGGGGCACTAGACCACTGAACCACACCCCCAGCCCTATTTTGTATTTATTTAGAGACAGGGTCTCACTGATTTGCTTAGCACCTTGATTTTGCTGAGGCTGGCTCTGAACTCCCAATCCTCCTGTCTTGGCCTCCCTGAGTGGCTGGGATTACAGGTAAGCGCCACCATGCTCAGCCGCCTCACTACTTTTTAAATGGCTGGATCTCATTTCAAAAGGTAGTGAAGCATGTAAGCTTTATTTCTCAAGTATCAATACTATTGGTTTCTTGTTTCACTTGGGATTCTATTCCCAAGGGCCAACGGAGAGAAAAGCAGAATGGAAGAACCTCGGGACTGTCCGCTGGGACAAGCCCGGCGGGCATTCTCCCCTATTCGACCATTGCTGGCCAGCTCCTGGCAGTCAACAAGCTGCGGGATTGGCTGCTGAAACGCAAGGGGGCGCTGCTGCGCTGAAACTCAAGCCCTGAGATGCCAGACTGTAGGGTTCCGCCCTCCGAGTGCTGAGCTTCAATGCTTCCGCTTATTTCGCCTGGGGCAGGTTCCGCATTGGGACGTCAGCTGTAGTTCGCCTACTAGGCCTGGTGCCCCAAGGTCTTAGGACGCATTCCGCCAGGACCCCCCTTCCAGCGGAGTGCGCGAAGCTGGAGGCCAAAGGCCAGCGAAGTCCCAGGAACGCACAAGTCGGGGTGGCGCCGTCGCTGCTGCTGCTGCTGCTGTCTGAGCTGGTGCCAGAGCGCACAGCAGGTGAGAGATCAAGATCGAGACAGTTGAGGGAGAGGAGGGGGGCTCAGGGGGACCCCATGTTTTCCACCCGGGTTTGGGGTAATGATGACTTGGAGAGCCCATCCGCAATCCGAGAGGAGGCAAGCAGCCCAGGGCTGGACCCGACTCCTGTTTGACGCCTCCCACTCTGGCTTCGCTAGCCCAGAACAGCCCTGCGGGTGGGGCCGCGGGAGGCCGAGGAGGAGCGTAGAATAGGTGCTGACGGTGACCCCACAGAAGTGTGACCTAGCCCGGGGCATAACTTCCGTAGGCCCCTCCCAGACAACGCAGCAAGGGCTTCCACGGGGCCGGGTGCTCCTGGAAGACCCTGGGGAAGCTTTGTTGGGAGGTAGCGAGCTTGGATGTGAGGGCAGCCAGCACTTTCCCTGCCACCCGCCTGAAGCAAGGGGCGGTCCAGAGTGGAGGGGCTTCCAGGGCCCCTGTCCGGAAATAGCCCTCCTTTGCTTTCCCTGGCGGGGCTGGAGAATGAGAAAGAACATCAGGGGTTTTTCTGACCTGGTCTAGAATTTCCATTCTTTCCTAGTTTCAGTTTTGTGCGCAGAGCTGGCCGACCCAGCGCGCAGGCATGACCACTTCCTGAGTTCCCTACCGCACCACAAGGCATACCCACCTCAACTGCACAGATACCACAGGCCTAAGAGAAGTCCTAGCTGGTGTCCTTTATGCCAGGATCTGTCCTAAGTACTTTACCTACAGGAAGCCATTTCTCTCTTAGAACATACAGTCATCCCTCGATATTTTGAGGAGAAAGTGTCAGGACGCCCAATACCAAAATCCATGGATGCTCAGGTCCCTTAAATAAAATAAGATAGTATTTGCGTATAATCTGATTTATACTTTAAATTATCTCCTGATTACCAATAACACCTAACATAATGATATCATGTTACGCAGTTATGCTTTATTGTTTAGAAATTGAAAATTTATGTATATACATATTTAGTATAGATGCGATTTTTTTTCCCCAAATAGTTTCCATCTGTGGTTCGTTGGTCAAATCCCAGGAAGCAGAACCCTCGGATTAGGAGGGCCAACTTGTCTCAGTTTGCAGATGACTAAAGAGAGGTCCAGTGCAGACGCTAGGTGGCAGCACTAGTTTATGGAGTCGGAGTTTCTACCCGTTTCTGAAAGGTGGAACTTTTCTCTGGGAACGTTTTTGCGTTTTCGCGTTCAATATGTAACGTGAAATACACAGGATTTCGAAGGAACCCAATTACGTTGCAATAAAGCTATTTAGTATTTTAGTTAATAAGATAATTTTTAATTAAAAAGGTAAAAGTGCGATAAGTAATGCATATTCCTCTAAGTAAACACATTAAATAATGCATTAAATTAGCAATTTCCACCATTTGGAAGCAGTGAGAGGGTGAAGCATATTTCTAGATGTATACAGTAACTGTTATTGATTCAAAAGCACTCTGGTTTCTACCCAAGACAATGCACAGGTTCTACTCATCCTACTGTGCTTTGTCTCCATTCATCATGAGAGGAAACACTAAATTTTGACTAGAGGTTAGTGAAAACAAAAGGTTATCTTTTCCCATCCAAGCTGAGGCTCCTAAACTTAAGATTTCAAGTTAACAAAGCCCCAGAGATCCAGGATTCCTCTCTCTATGGTCCCTACCTGGGATGCACACTCAGGTGATGCCAGTCTGATTGGTGGACTAAGCTGTCCCAAATCAAGAAGGAGAAAAAGAGCAAAGATCTAAAACCAGCCTGTGTCCAAGTGTGGAAGGGAGATGGGAAGGAAGTGGCCGAGGTTCCCATTAGGGACTCAGATGCCAGATCAGAAAGACCAGGCTTTTTTTCTTCAGGAGGTAGGGAGTGAGGAAGTGACATGGGGGACATCCACAGAGTGGACAGTCTCATTAAGGGAGCAGATATCATGAGTACAGCATCGGGGAAGTTGTGAGCCTCACCCTGTGACAAGTATTTGGCTATTATTCCCATGGTGAGATGGAGACACTGAGGCTCAGAGGTTAACTGGCTACCGAAGGCTGAACAATCACATAACTAATTAGGATATGGACTCTAGCAGACTGACTCTGGTCCCTAGCTTCACTCTTCTTTAATTAGGAAATATCAGAGTTACTTCATTGGATTGCACTGCAAATGCCATGAATCAATAAGGTAGTTCCCCTTTATATGTGGTTTTGCTTTCCATGGCTTTAGTTATCTATGGTCAACTACAGTTCAAAAGTATCACATGGAAGATTACAGAAATACACCATAAGTTTTTAATTGTTAAATATTCTGAGTGAGAGTGAAATCTTAGTTTTTTTCTGCCCAGGACAGTAATCATCTCTTTGTCCAATGTATCTATGATATATATGCCACCCACCCATTACAGTTATCAGATTGACTGTCATGGTGTTACCAAAAGCTCTGTCCTTGTTCTCAATGTCAATCCAATCATGAAGACAAGGTTTTGAAAAAAAAGAAGTTATAGTTCTTTCCTAGCAAAGGAGAAAAACAGGGACTCCTGTCCCAGAGGCTATTAATCTGACCATCAAAGAGGGGAATAGAGGGCTTTTAAATAGGCAGTTCAAAAGCTACATTCCAGATGTGCCTTATCAGGGGTGGTAATTCACTTGATGCCATCCCTTAAATCTAATTATTTCATTCCTGTGGTTTGTGTTTGCTCAAGGACAGATAACTTAGCCTAGGAAGGGAAGAAGGGTAATTTTGTTTTCCCTAAGGCTAGGGAGTGGGAGAGGGAGAAGAGAAAGTTTTCAAATAAGTGGCAGTGGCAGAGTAGCAAGGGTTATGTTCAAAGTATGAAGTAGACTCCTGCTACAATGGCATCAGTACAATATTTAATTGTCCTATTTACTTTTAGTTATTGTTAGTCTCTTACTGTGCCTAATTTATAAATTCAAGCTTATAGGTAGATATATATGAGGAAACATATAGTATATATAGGGTTCAGTACTATCTACAGTTTCATGCATCCACTGGGGGCCTTGGAATGTATCCCTCAAAGATAAGGTGGGGATGGGGACTACTGTGCTTATAAAACACAAGAACAATGTCTTGCACAGAAGCCCAGAACTCAGGCCTGTTAGCTTTGCAACTACATGAGATGAAGTTTCCAGTCTTTGCTGTGGCAAGGCCCCAATTTCCCGCCTTCCTTGGGACATATCTCTTGCTATCATCTCATACCATCTCTCCCAAAAATTAAGAATATTAATGTAGGATATTTAGGCTTTGACATTTCCCCCACTCCCTCCTTGCAGAGAGTCCATGGGGGCTGCCAGTGATAGCGGATGGCCCAGCTTCCTTAGCAAAGGTGGTGATGGCAGAACTGTCCAGCTTGAAGTTTGAAGAAAAAACATGGCCTGGAGGTAAGCACCCCCTGCCTGCCCACTGAAGAAAGGGTAGGATTACAGAAGCCAGGATCCTCCAGATTGCAGAAAAGTACATTGGTGGGGGAGGCTGCATTTGTGAGGGAGGTTCTTTCGGATAGGGGACACAGAGACTAAAGCTTCTGAAAGGTACCATGGGCTGGATCCTAGCCTCCAGTGGGTTGGCTCCTTGCTCAAGCAGCTTTCCTCCCTCCAGCACTCCACTTCCCATACCTGCCTCTCCCTAAGAAGACTAGGATTAGTGATGTCTGCAGAGCCCCTCCTCCATACCCTTATTCATTTCTTATAATCATTATCTCGGTGTTTATAGAGCTGTAGAGCAGATTGTTTAATTCCTCCCACTTAAGGATGAAAAAACAAGGCCTAAACCTTTAAATACTTGAGGCTACACAGCTAGAGAGTGGCAGTGCCAAATGAATCATGGGGAAGTGGGATAGATGTAAAGTCTCCAGAGAGCAGTGGAGAAGGGGTTGGACACCTCCATTCCCAACACATTGAGGGAAAAGGGAGACTGTGATTAATGGGCATGGAACTTCCACTTGTTAGAGAGTTTGCCACAAGGGCCAGTGACCAGGAAGGGGCACTGGAGAACTGTTGACCCAGAAGAAACTGAGGCATCAATGGGCAGATGAACTAAACAGACATTTCTCAAAAGAAAAATTATAGATGACTAACAAATACATATAAAAACAAGGTCAACATCCCTAGCAATCAGAGAAATGCAAATCAAAACTACACTGAGATTTTATCTCACCTTGGTCAAAATGGCAATTTATCAAGAATAGAAATAATAATAAATGCTGGAGAGGATGTGGAGAGAAAAAGAACTCTTATGTTACCGCTGTTGACCGGTGATGAGTCCTTGCTTCCCCAGTGTTGAAGAATAACACCAGAGAAGCACAACGAGGCAAGGTCAGAGTAGAAATTAGAAGTTTATTAAAGGACAGCAGAAAAGACTTCTCCAGGAGGAAGAAGGGGACCCAAGAGGTGGAATCTGTGGAAGTGCAGTTGTTTCCCCTTTTTATAGTTCTTTCAGTGATGGAATGTAGGTTGGAAGGCCCGAGGGGTGGGACATAGGTGGGCCTAAGAAGTAATCTGGTCGGGAAGTACTTCATTAACACTTCTTTGGGATGCGCTATCTTCAAATCTGCTGGGGCTGTTCATTAACATTTCTTTGGGATGGACTTTGGGCCTAGGGCTTTTCTTGGGACTTCATTAACATTTTAAGAGTTGCTCAACTCTTCCGGAAATTTATTCTCAACATGGCCTCCATTTTAGACTTCACTGGATATTAGACCTGATTTACCTAACTACACTGACTGCCTAATTTTAAATCTGGCTTCACTTACATGATATTGATGGGATTATACATTAGTACAGCCATTATGGAAATAAGTATGGAGTTTCTTCAAAAGACTAGAATTTGGAGCCACTATATGACCTTGCTGTATCATCACCCTGTATTTTATCCAGAAGAAATAAAGACAGCATAATATACCAATAAATACATTCCTATGTTTATAGCAACATAGTTGACAATAGCCAAACTATGGAACCAGCCTAGGTGTCCATCAACAAATGAAGTAAATATACACAATGGAGTTCTACTCAGCAATAAAAAAGAACAAAATTGTGTCATTTTTAGGAAAATAGATGGAACTAGAGAGCATCACCCTGTTAAATGAAATAAGCCAGACTCAGGAAGTCAGGTGTTATTTTTTCTCATAAATGGAAGCTAGAGAGAAAAAAGAAGTCTCATGAAAATAGAAGAGAGCTCAATAGGATAAAGGAAGAGGATCAACAGGAGGGGAGTACAAGAGAAGGTCCTAGGGAATGAAATTGAAATTGAACCAATGATATGCACATATGTGTTGGGAAAAGTATAAACGGCAGCCATACCCCAGAGAAAAAAACCCAACATGGCGCCTAAGGACCTGTTCTTCCTACCTTCTTCTTTTCTGCAGTGGCGTGAAAAATTCCCGCCCGTGTGAACTCTCCCGCCGGCGCCAATTTCAAATCCTGCTGGTGGGGAACCTTAGCTCCAATGAGAACTAATTCCTGGGCTCCGGAGCTGATATCTGGAAGAACTTGCCAATAAACGGGTTGCCTGCCATTTATCTAAGCCCTACCATCTCCCCCTTAGTTCTATATAAGCACACAGCTTTTTGCAATAAAATTGGAATTCTCCTGGCGAAGTGTCTTTGCGTGGGGAATTCTTTCAATATGAATATATAACAATGAATTCTCTATTATGCATAGTTATTATGTGTCAATAATTTTTTTAGATTACATTGCAAGACTTCTCTTATTTACTTATTTTTATTTTTTTTTGTGGAGATCCCAGAGCCTTGCACTTGTTAGGCAAGTGCTCAGCCACTGAATTACAATAGGGTTATATCCCAGTAAAACCATTGTAAATTGAGAATACATTGTCAAAAATGCATTTAATGCCTTAAACTACTGAACATCATAGCTTGGCAACTCAAGGCATTGTAGTGTCAGTGATTTCCCCTTCTGATCACATGACTGAACACAAATCTCTAGCCGAGGAAAATATCAAATTTCAAAACTCCATATGTGATTTCTACTGAAATCACATCCCTTTCACACCATTTTAAAGCCATTAAGTAGGTTGGGGACTGACTAGATTTGTGTACCTGCTACAATGGAACTACCATGTGTTGTTTCCTTTTTCACCAGGCCTGACCTTGGAATTATTTGCTCTTTCCTGCCTTTCCCACACCTGGGGGGAAGCACATTAGCTTCCTTATCTCCTCTTTGCTTCAGGGGTGGGAGCATCATGGTTGCGGGCTCCCCTACTCTGTATTTCTTAGGCTCTGTCTCTATGTTGGCTTGGAGGTCCTGGACTCACCACAGCTTCCAGAGCAGGTACTCTCCCAGACCATGTGTCCTCTCTCCCTGACTTCAGGGCAGCATCAAAGCTCTTGAGTTTGAACTGACCCTGAAATCCACTAGATACTGTTGCTTTAATATAATATTATGTGTATTCATTTCCTATTGCTGCCAAACCAATGATCACAACTTGGTGGCTTAGAACAACATACATTTATTCTCTTATATTTCAGGGGTTCAGAAGTCCAAAATGGGTTTCCCCCCTGGCAAGATCAAGGTGTTAGCAGAGCTGCACACCCTCTGGAGGCTGTAAGGGAGAATCCAATTCCTTGACTTCCATCTTCTAAAGTTTCATTCCTTGTTCTGTTATTGGAATTAAAGGTCCTTGCTGCTTACAGCTCCACTGAAAACTTGGGGAGACAGAAATTACAGGAAGAGAATAGGTTTATTCAAGGGCAACTCTGAAGAAGATAGAGATATTTTTATCTCAAATCTTCATCTCCAGGTGGAAGAAAAGAGGGTATTTTGAGTCAGTGGGCAGGAAATTCACAATGCTAGGTGGGAGTCTTCCTCTTCAAAGTGTACCTTTGTACCTCTGTTACTGCTGTTGACCGGTGACGAGTTCTTGCTTCCCCAATGTTGAAGAATAACACCAAAGAAGCACGCCAAGGCAAGGTCAGAGTAGAAATTAGAAGTTTATTAAAGGACAGCAGAAAAGACTTCTCCCAGAGGAAGAAGGGGACCCAAGAGGTGGACTCCTTGGAAGGGATGTTGTCTCCCCTTTTTATAGTTCTTTCAGTGATGGAATGTAGGTGGGAAGGCCCGAGGGGTGGGACACAGGTGGGCCAAAGAAGTAATCTGGTCAGGAAGGACTTCTGAGTCAGCACCTTTTTGCTGGGGGCTGTTCATTAACATTTCTTTGAGGTGGACTTTGGCCTAGGGCCTTTTCGGGACTTCATTAACATTCCATGAGTTCTCCTGCGTTTCCCGGAATCATTGCCAGCATGGCCTCCATTTTAGATTTCACTCAGTATTAGACCTGGATTTATCTAACTACACTGACTACCTAACTTTAAATCTGGCTTCACCTCTCTGGCTCTGTTGACTTTCTCCCTCCTCAGAACATCAAGAGGAAATTCAACCTCCTGGGGCCACATTCTGCATTCTATTTTCTTACAGAGTTCTTCCTTTAAGTCAATTCCTGAGTTAAGGAACTGAGGAGAGAAGAGGGCGTTACCAGAAGCCTCTCTTCAGAATTCAGAATACCATGTGAAAGAGATGGGTCATTAAAAGATCTAGGGATCTTTTAGGGATGTGTGTGGGGAGGGGTAACAATTGTTAAACATCTTACAGAGGGAGTTGCTCTGTTTCAGTCTCAGCATTTCTCTCCTTTAGTGCCAGCAATCTCCTATCACAAAAGCCTTAAATTAATCACACCTGTAAAATACCTGTTACCATATAAGGTAATAATCACAGCCTCCAGGGATAACATGGAGGGGAGTCTTTATTCAACCTACCACACTATAGAACAGGAAACACAGAATGCATGGACATCTCACTGCTTGAGAGGTCCAGCAGCAAAGCAAGGACATTTGCTCTTCCGCCTACCCAGGGGAGGCAGAGCTGCTGTAGATAGGAAACAAGGAATGGGAGATCAAACTTACAGTATGATGACTACAGTTAGTAATACTGTATTGCAAACTTGAAATTTGCTAAGAGAGTAGATCTTAAAGTAAAAACTAAAGGTAACTATGAGAAATATGAGTATGTTAATTAGCTTGATTATGATAATCAGTTCCATGATGTGTGTGTGTACATACACACACACACACACACACAACACACACACACACATGTATATATACATATATATATCAAAACATCACACTGTAATACTTATACAGTTTTTTTTTTTTTCAATAAATCTTGGGGGGGGGCAGTGGACAAAGCAAAAATAAAAACAATTTAACATGTGTGCATATGATTAGGTCATCAAGGAAGAAAAAATAAAACAGAGGCTGTGAGTAACTCAGTGATAGAGCACTTGCCTAGCATGTGTGAAACCTGGGTTTAATCCCCAGCACTGCAAAAAAAAAAAAAAAAAGTGAAGAAATGGGTCATGGAGACCAAAAGCCCCAGCCTTGGTTCCTACCAAGGCCTATATGCCTGTTCACCAGGTGCATGACACACTAAGTTTGTTGGGTTTTTTTCTGGGGGGGGAGGGGAGGCAGTTCTGGAGGATTGAACTCAGGGACACGCAACCACTGAGCCATATCCCCAGCCCATTTTTTTTGTATTTTATTTATAGACAGGGTCTCACTGAGTTGCTTATTGCCTTGCAGTTGCTGAGGCTGGCTTTGAACTCCAAATGCTCCTGCCTCAGCCTCCTGAGCCACTGGGATTATAGGTGTGCACCACCATGCCCGGCTGAGACACTGATCTAACTCTGTATTTTTTATTAAAACAGCTCCATGAGATAGACCCCAGTCATTTTGTTACCAGAATCAAAAGTTTTGCTGCATGCTGCTCAAAGAATGTTAGGAAAGCAGAAGTTGATAGGAAAACATGTTTATTCAAAGCCAGACTTGAGGAAGATAGAGATCTTTTCTGTCTCAAATCTCCAAGGAAAGGTGGGGAGGTCATTGAGGGAACAGCATTTATTTATTTTTTGATTAATTTTATTAATTCTACTCCACTTGTGTACAATGAATTGAAGAACTTTCTGCTGTCATGTATAACTGATCAGTGGAGTAGAATTTTTGACTTCTCTGGTTATATATGAAGTAGAGTCACACCATTTCTGTAATCATGGTACTTAGGGTAATGATGTTCATCTCATTCCACCATCTTTCCTACCCCCATGCCTCCTCCCCCCTCCCTCATCCAAATCTCCTCCACTCATCCATGCACCCCCCACCCATTATGAATTAGCACTTACTTATCAGAGAAAACATTTGGCCCCTGGTTTTATGAGATTGGCATATTTCACTTAGCGTAATATTCTCCAACTCCATCCATTTACCTGCAAATGCCACAATTTTATTCTCTTTTAATGCTGAGTATTATGCCATTGTGTACAAATACCACAGTTTTTTTTATCCATTCATCTATTAAAAGGCATCTAGGTTGGTTTCACAGTTTAGTTATTGGAAATTCTGCTGCTATAAGTGTTAATGTGGCTGCGTCACTATAGTATATTTATTTTTAAGTCCTTTGGGAATAGAACAAGGAATGGGATAGCTGGGTCAAATGGTGGTTCCATTCCAAGTTTTCTAAGGAATCTCCATACTGCTTTCCAGATTGGTTGCACCAATGTGCAGTCTGACAAGCAATGTGTGAGTGTGCCTTTTCCCCCACATCCTCATCAACACTTACTGTTGCTTGTATTCTTGATAACTGCCATTCTGACTAGAGTGAGATGAAATCTTTGAGTATTTTTGATTTGCATTTCTCTAATTACTAGAGACATTGAACATTTTTTCATATATTTGTTGATCGATTCTATATCTTCCTCTGAGAAGTATCTGTTCAGATCCTTAGACCATTTATTGATTAGATTTTTGTTATTTTGTTGTTAATTTTTTTGAGTTCTTTACATACCCTGGATATTAGTGCCCTAACTGACTTTGCTCCCAAAATGTAGGCTTTCTCTTCACCTCATTGTTTCTTTTGCTAAGAAGAAGCTTTTTAATTTGAATCCACCCCATTATTAAAACTGAATCATGAGGACATACACAATTTAAACAGATCAATTTAAAGCAAGGAAATAGAAGATGCTACCAAAAGCCTACCAATCAAGCAAAGTCTGGGACCAGATAGATTCTCAGCCAAGTTTTACAAGACCTACAAATAAGAATTAACACCAATACTCCTCAAATTATTCCATGAAATAGAAAAGGAGAGGACCCTTCCAAACTCATTCTATGAGGCTAGTATCATTGTGATACCAAAACTAGACAGAGACACATCAAGGAAATAAAATTTCAGACCACTATCCCTGATGAACATAGATGCAAAAAGTCTCAATAAAATTTTGGCAAATCGCATACAAAAAAATATTTTAAAAAATAGTGCACCGTGATCAAGTAGAGTTCATTCCAGGGATGCAAGTTTGGTTCAACATATGGAAATCAATAAAGGTAATTCATCACATCAGTAGATTTAAAGATACAATCATATGATATAATTGATGCAGAGAAAGCATTTGACAAAATACAGCACCCTTTCATGTTCAAAACACTAAAAAAACTAGGGATAGTAGGAACATACCTCAACATTTTAAAAGCTATCTATGCTAAGCCCCAGGCCAACATCATTCTAAATGAATAAAATTTGGAACAACACAGGGCTGCCCTCTTTCACAACTTCTATTCAACATAGTCCATGAAACTGTAGCCAGAGCAATTAGAAAGATGAAAGAAATTAAAGGGATACTAATAGGAGAAGAAGAACGCAAACAATCATTATTTGCCAACAACATGATTCTATACTTAGAGGATCCAAAAAATTCCACCAGATAACTTCTAGAATTAATAAGTGAATTCAGCAAAGTAGCAGGTTATAAAATCAATACCCATAAATCAAATGCATTTCTATACATCAGTGATGAATCCTCTGAAAGAGAAATTAGGAAAACTACCCCATTCACAATAGCCTCAAAAAAAAAATAATAATAACTGGGAATCAATTTAACAAAAGAGGTGAAAGACCTCTACAATGAAAACTACAGAACACTAAAGAAAGAAATTGAAGAAGACCTTAGAAAATGGAAAGATCTTCCATGCTCTTGAATAGTCAGAATCAATATTGTCAAAATGGCCATACTACCCAAAGCACTATACAGAGTCAATGAGATTCCAATTAAAATCCCAGTGTCATTTATTTTAAAAAAAATATTTTTAATTGTTGATATACCTTTATTTTTTATTTATTTATATGTGGTGCTGAGGATCAAACCCAGTGCCTCACACATGCGAGGCAAGTGCTCTGCCACTGAGCCATGATCCCAGCCCCCCAATGTCATTTCTCACAGAAATAAAAAAAAAAAAAAATCATGAAATTCATTTGGAAAAATAAAGAAACCCAGAATAGCCAAAGCAATCTTTAGCAAGAAGAGTGAAACAGGAGGCATCACAATACCAGAACTTAAACTATACTACAAAGCTATAGTAACAAATGACATGGTATTGGCACCAAAATAGACGTGTAGACCAATGGTACAGAATAGAAGACATAGAGACAAACCCACATAAATACAGTTATCTCATACTGAACAAAGGAGCCAAAAAACATACATTGGAGAAAAGATAACCTCCTCAACAAATGCTGCTGGGAAAAATGGAAATCCATATGCAGCAAAATGAAATTAAACCCCATCTCTCACCTTGCACAAAACTCAACTCAAAGTGGATCAAGGACCTAGGAATTAGACTAGAGACCCTGTGCCTAATAGAAGAAAAAGTAGGCCCAAATCTTCATTGTGTCAGATTAGGCCCTGACTTCCTTAACAAGACTCCTAAAGTGTAAGAAATAAAATCAATAATCAATAAATGGGAACAGCATTTATGAGGGGAGAAAAGGAGATACAATGGGACAAAAGGCAAGAAATCCCTGTGCTGGGTAGAGGTTGCCTACTTCTACGAGTGTCATGTCTTTTAGCCTCTGTTCCCTCTTCATCACACCAAAGGGAACCTCCTGGGACCAGCATCTGGATTTCCTTTTCCAAAGAGGAGAGGGTATTACAGAGGGCTCTATTTGTGTGTGTGTGTGTGTGTTTGTGTGTGTGTGTGTGTCTTGCTGGGGATTGAACCCAGGGCCTTGTGCATGAAAGGCAAGCACTCTACCAACTGAGCTATATCCCCAGCCTGAGGGCTGTATATAGAATTTAGAATAATATGTAAAAAAGAAAGGTTATTAAAGATTTGAAAAAAGAGGGCTGTGGCTGTGGCTCAGCGGTAGCGCATTTACCTGGCATGTGTGAGGTACTGGGTTTGATTCTCAGCACCACATATGAAAAAAATAAAGGTCTATAACAACTAAAAATATATTTAAAAAAAAGATCTGGAAGAGATCAGGGGAAGGGGTAGGTTGGGAGGGAAGGAGGAAGAAATAGCCTTTTAAATCATATTCCTGAGGGAATTTGAGAAAATAATTCTTTTAAAAAAATGAACTGGTCTGTTATAATTTCACATTCAGGCTGACCCAAGCTGATGTCAACCATTCACTCAACTAGCCCTCCACCATGACCCCTCTCTGACCCCCATGAAGTTTCTCCAGCTCTGAGGAGGTACTTCTTCTTTTCTCTGCTTACAAAAAGGCAGCAAGATCTAGGGAGAGAATCCAGGCACCACCCCACCTCTTTCTAGTACTGTCTTTTTGTAAGCAGTGGCAGCAAGACCACTTGAATTCTAGCAATTTGTGTTAGAAAAGGGAGACAAGAAGGGTTAAAACAAAGGTAACTTCATCTTGGCTGGAACATACCTGATTTGTCTTAAGATAATATCAAAGAGTTATATGCACCCCTGTATTACACAGCTGGGGCGATCTGGGAAACTGAGGCAGTGTGAAGACCCGCCCCCCAAACCCAGATTCTTGCAATCAAGTCAGAAAAGCTTTCAGACATGTTGTTCAGAGTAACAAGAATGAGTTTATTGAAGGGATAGGAAAGGGAAAGAGGACACTCTCAAGGGAGAAAATGGGTCCTCTCAGAGAGGAGAGAGACAACTTGTCTCTCCTGCATTCCAATTTTATTTGGGGGGTCCCAGGGAAGTTTCCAGAGTTCTACGCATGTCCCCCTCTTGACTTTTGACTGACAGCAGGGTGACAACAGACTTTCAAGTACTTATTGCCGTGACAATGCTAGGTTCTCTTGGTCCATGCTGAGCAGTTCTAATTAGATTTTTTCTTAATCATTTTTTATAGGTTTTGTGATTAGGAGGAATTATCCTTATCTTCCAGAATCTGGTCTGTGAAAAGGGTCACAAATCTTTCTCCCTTCAAAGTACCTTTTTGAGTTCCTCAATGTTATTTCCTGCCTGCATTTTCTTGCAGATAACAGGAAGTTTTGTGACATACCCTGTCCATGTAGGCTGGCAGGGCAGCAGATAAATTGCTTTTTTGGCAAAGAAAGCATGTGGGGTGAAGAAAGTATGTGAAGGTCAGCACAGTGGTTCCATTTTATACAATTATTATCTTAATCTCACTTTCCCACCATCCTCATCTGTTTGTCCCCTAACACTGGAGCCAGAGTCTGGTTGTAAACCCCTACATAGGACTCTTAATGGTTCTATCTATCTATCTTCCTTCAGGAAAACCAAGAGTTACTGAAAAGCAATCATGGATTATGAATCAAAGTAGCTGCAGTCATGAGAAACTGAATCATAACAACTCAGCCTCAGTTACCTCATCTGTAAGATGAAGCCAATCACACCAACCTCTTAAATTCATTGTGAAGATTGTGATAGTGAATAAAAAGCAGAGCAGTGGGGGTTCTTCATTCTATCAAGGGCACGAGCTATCATTCAAAAATTAGCACTTGTGATTTTTGTCACTTCCATTTATGCCTTCTTTTCCCCCCACTTCAACAAATGCAGAAAATAAGTGCTGACTATGAGCCAAGCATGACTTAAGAGGAAACAGTAGATGTATTACCCACGGTTTACCCCAGGGGTACAAATGCCCCAAACATACTGATTACCAATCCCAAAGAAGGAACTTGGAGGACTCAACAGAGAGGTTTTGGACATTAGATTATTCAGGGTCTCCTTGGTGGCTGTAGGCTAGAGGGCCTACACACCTCCATGGGGTGCCACCCCACACCTCAAGCAAGAGTATATGGGATAGGTTGCATGCTTACTGAACAGATGGATTTCTTCAGATATTTCTTTCTTTTTTGAGAGGGGGATAGTGGGGAGTAAACTCAGGGGCACTTGACCATTGAGTCATATCCCCAGTTCTATTTTGTGTATTATTTAGAGACAGGGTCTCACTGAGTTGCTTAGTACCTCTTCATTGCTGAAGCTCTTCAGATGTTTTACGAGTACACTGTTTTACTTTACAACCAAAGTCACTCTGCTTTGTTCCTCACCTAAAGATTGGAGACCAGGGAAATAGGCAGTTCCCCTGTTCATTTCCTTCATTATCACATTCGTTCATGCTTATTTTACTGCCCAGAGGAGGAGCCTTCTCAGGTAAGGACTAGTGTTTACTCAAACACCCACTCTCATAGAGGCCACAATCTTAGCAGAGAGCACAGGACACTGTTAAGGCCCCTCTGAAGGTTGTCAGACTGGAATCAGTAAGGAGGGCTTCCTGAAGGAAAAGGACACTTGAGCTATAAAGAGAAGGATGAAAAGAAATTGACTTAGGCAAGAGAGGGAGGAAAGTTCTTGGGATAGAAGGAATAGTATGTTCAAAGGGCTTGGATGGAGTTTGGTGTGGCCAGAACATCACAAAGAGGTAGTAAACAGCCTACCTCTACAGTGGAGATGTGTCTGACTTCTTCCACATATGACTGTTTAAACATGGTCACTGACTGTGTGCCCAGTGCTGTTCTTGACAAAAAGTAAGAGATTATAATGTCCTTGAGTAGCTGAGATTGCTGGGAGAGCCTGGCCATTAACAAGATAAACAAAGTGCATTTTGTAGATAGGATTGTAGTACTCTGAAGAAAAAATAATACAGAGATGGGAGGATAAGTATTCAATATTCAATGGAGTAGGCAAGAAAGCCCTCACTGAGAAGGTGACATGCAAGTAAAAACTCTGCTTAATTAGGTAAGGGAGTGAGCCATGGATATTTCTGAGAAAAAAAAATGTGAATTTTCTTCTTTTACTTTTTTGGGTGAACCCTCATGCCTACTAAGCATATGCTCTACCCTTGAGCTACACCTTCAGCCCAGTGCAGTGACTTTTTTAAAAGATACAGCATTATTTTAATAGCTGGAGTCAAGACTGGCTGCTAAATAGATTTCATCTCTAGAAACACTGAATGGTTGAATTGAGGCTTCTGGAGACATGGTACAGAGTAACCTTGAGGCAGCATTTGAATTTCAGAACAGATGGACTAGCAATGTCTGTGGGAGAAGAAGAAAGCAGGGAGTGGAGATCAAGATGCCACCAACTTGAGCTGGGGATGTAGCTCACTGGTAGAGCCCCTGCCTAGTATGAGAGATGTCCAGGGTTTAATCCCCAGCACTGTTTAAAAAAATAATAAACCACCAACTTGGCAAGATGGCTCAAGAAAAGAATGATGGATGGACTTGATCAAATTTCTCTGGAGAATGTTTAAATAAATTAAGGTTCCAAACAACCAAGATTTTAAAAACCATATTCTTTTAAATTGTGAGATGATCATTACTTACAGAGATGACTGTAAGATCTGAATAACTAGACCATGAATGAGATGCTGAGAACTTTCTAGGAGTAAAGCCCATGAGCTTTAATGCATGAACTTTAAGTGTTTAATTGATCGATTGCTTAAGCTATTTGGATGCCTTTTATTGTGATCAAATACATAACAAAAATTTTAGGTATATAGTTAATGTGGCATTAAATACATTCACATTATTGGATAACCATCGTCACCATCCATTTCTAGAATATTTTCATCTTCTTAATCTGAAACTCTATACCCACTAAATATAACTCCCCATTCCATTCCCCCATCCTTTCTTTTTTTAACTGAAATTTCCAGTTTTGCATTTTTGGGGTGTGAGTATGTATGTATGTGCTTTGCTGAGAATTTAACTGCAGGCCTCATGCTGGCTAGTCAAGCACTCTACTACTAAGCTGCCCTTAAAATTCCCAGTTTTTAAACTTGCTGACAGAATATTTTTTGGATAGGTTTCTACCCTTCACTCCATCCTGTTACAAACCTCATACAGGTCCCAGCTGTGTGTGTGAACTTGAGACCATTTTTGTGTTTCTACAGGGACCCATTCACTTCACTACCACTACCTAACCCTATCAGAGCCATGCCCAGGCCTCCAGAAGTTTCTGGCTGTGGGCTATGTGGACGACCAGCCCTTCATCTGGTATGACAGTTGCAGAGGGAAGGCTGAGCCTCAGGCCCCGTGGATGGCACTAGTGGATGCCCAGTACTGGGAGACAGAAACCCAGAAACAGAGGGCCTGGGAGAAGGTGCAGCAGGTGGAGATGTGGACAGTGATGGGCTACCACAATCAGAGTGGCGGTATGTGGATAACCCTAGCTGCTCATGGGAATTCTCTGGGTAGCTTTTTTTTTTTTTTTTTTTTTTAAATGCCAATGCCCACCCCACCATTTGGAGGGCCCATAGGTGGCAGGCTTCTCCCTGGCTCTCTAGACTCTGGCCTTGTGGCCTTCAATAACCAGGGCCTTTTGGCCTGCATATACAGGTACACACAGTGCTCAGCGCATGTTTGGCTGTGAGATCCAGGAAGATGGCAGGTCCAGCAGCTTCTGGCAATTTGGCTTCAATGGACAGGACCACCTGTCTCTGGACCTAGAGACACTGAGCTGGGTGTCAGCAGAGCCAGTGGCTGTGCGGACCAAGCGCTGGTGGGAGATGGAGCGCTGCTATGCAGAGTATGACAAGGCCTACCTGGAAAGCCTCTGCCTCATCTCCCTGCACAGGTATCTGGAGCTGGGAAGCCAGAGCCTCACTTGGATAGGTAAGGCCCAGTCAGCAGCAGCCATGCAAAGAGTGAGCCATATACTCCCATTCACAAGAGGTGTCCCATTTGACAGAGAAGCCTGGGAGAGAAGAAGGGATAAGCTATGTCCTCTTGGAAGAGCTCACTAAGGGGACACAGCTTATCCCTCCCTCCAAAGGGAGGGCCAATTAGCCAACAGTTTCCTCACACAAAACTGAACCTTGATCCCTTGCTCCAGGTGTGATAGAGTAAGGAATTCTGGGCTCTCTGCTGACCCACAGCATTGTCTTGGACAATGAACACCCTGTCTGTAGGCATACCCTAATCCAATTCAGTTCTGATACTGTCTACTTTGAAACAGTGCCAGATCACAGATTGAGGGCTCAGTCCCCAGGTCTACTTTCCCCACCCCTATTTTAGATGCCAGTCACAAATCCTATGTTGTTTTACTGTGCTTCTAATTGACCAACGAGCTATAAATTCTCACAACCCACTCCTTGGGTTTCGTTAATTTGCTTTGGTGGTTCACAGAACTCAGGGAAACATTTATGTTTATGGGTTTATTATAAAGGATGTTACAAAGGATACAGATAAAGATATGTTTAGAATGTGGAAAGAGAAGAGGTGTGGAGCTTCCATGCTGTCTCTGGGCCTGCCACTCTCCAGGAATCTCTATGTGTTCAGCAATGTGGAATCCCTCCAAACCCTGTCCTTTGGGTTTGTATGGGGACTCCATTACATAGGCACTAATGATAATAGACTGGGTGGGGAAACCCCCTATGGCCTGCCTGCTGCAGCATTTTTCTGGCCTCTCTGTACAGCATTCTTCCCTCCAGGATATGAGGAAGGCCCCTTCTGGAATGAGGATGGTCTGATCTATTGGACAAAGATAGGTCAGAGAATTTCTTTATGGTCAGCTTCAATACAGATGGAGAAAGATTAGAGTTTCTATAACCAGCCATGGGGAAAAGAAATTCTAGCACACAATCCAGGATGGGACCATGCTAGGGTATTGGACCTTGGGCTTCTACCCATGAGACATCTCATTACAATCATGGCTAGAAGAGCTGGCCCTGGAGGCTGAGCACATGGAGAAACGCCCCAGTGGAGATGTCTTGGGAAGGGAGTTATGAGCCAGGACATGCTATATTTCAGAATAGCATAGTAATAATGATGCCCACTTTCCAAAACTCCATGTTATGGTATGTTACACAATGATTGTTAAATTCTCACTTAGCACAAGACATGGTCTACATCATTTACCAAGATCATCTTATTTTGAACAACCCTGAAAAAAAAAAAAAGAATGATTAATCCCCCATTAAGCTTTGAGAAAATGAAGAGTTAAAAGGCCTCCCTCAGGTCACCAAGCTGGAAAGAGGTCATGCGGGGCTTCAAACTCCTCCCCATCCTAGTTTTAAGGTGAGGGAAGTATTATCATCCTTGCCTTCATTTAACAACCACTTGTTAGGTACCTACTATGTGCTGGAAGTCAAAGAGTAGGTATATAAAGTCTCTGGGGGAAAAAAATCCTAGGATCTATGAGTGAAAAAGGTGGTGGATATGGCCACATAGGACCCTACTCAGAGGTTAGGAATAGGAAGTCACATCCCCTTTGGAAATTTTCAGGGCACTGCCCCTTTAGCTATGCCTACAAAGTTTCAACATGAGTGCCTCCCCTAGAGAGATCCTATCCCTACCTTCTTCCTGTCCTCCACACTTGGAAGATCTCCATGGAGATAAAGCATGAAGAATGAATGAGCAGAGAGGTGCTTACCAGCATTGTTCTCTCCTTTTCCTGCAGAGCCTCCCATGGTGCAGGTGACAAAGCACACCACCCAGGATGGGACCATGCTGAGATGCTGGGCCTTGGGCTTCTACCCACCAGACATCTCACTGAGCTGGTGGCTGGGTAGGAAGGAGCTGGTCCTGGAGACTGAGCATGTGGAGACACGCCCCAGTGGGGATGGCACTTATCAGACATGAACATCAGTTCGGGTGCCAGCTGGGAAGGAGGCCTGGTATACCTGCCACGTGCAGCACCCTGGCCTGAAGCACACCCTCACTGTGGCATGGGGTGAGGAGCTAACCTTGAGGAGGAGTCAAGATGGGGAAGAGGGTGGTGCCAGGACACCTGTAGACAACCCCATGGTCTTGGACTCTTTTCTCTGTCTTCCTTAGACTCATCCTCTATTGGCAATGACAGTGGCAATGGCACACTACTTGGTGGGGTCACTGTCCTGGTCTTTGTTGGGCTGGTAGCTGTAATTGTGATACTGAAAAAGAAGTGTCTTCAAGGTAAGTGAGGAAGAAACAAAGGTGTGAGAGGTCCTCCTGGCTGATGCAGCCCTATAAAAAAAAATGAGAGCATTTAGTCTGATCTTGGAAAGGGCCCAGAAAGAGAGGCAGAGGGCAAAGGTGGGAATTCAGGACCACTTTGCTTCCCTTCTCCCACCCCTGCCCACCACCCACCTCATCTGTTTTGTGTTCTTTTTTCCCTACACCAGAGAGAAGTTTTACAGGCAAGCTCCAGTTTATTTGTAGGCTGGGTGGGTTATATGTGGAAAAAAAGCCCTAATACTCCCAAGCATGGCTAAGATGCCTTAGAACCAAAGATGGTAGAGGCATTGGGACAGGCACTTCCTGTCTCTAGCCCTGGCCTCAGCCCCTGATCCCTCCCACTATCTTAGACCATCCCTGGCAGGAGCCAGCAATTCCAAGCATTGGTAGGGAGAAAACAATCTGTCATTTCCCTCCTTCCTCCCTGCAGGTGGAGAAGATAATCTTAACTCCCAAAGCCCAGCAAGGACAGAAGCTGCTCAGACTCTCTGCTGATTAAAATTCCCCATTACAAAATCAAGGAAGTATTTTGTAGGGGCATTTTGGGTCCCCTAGAGAAACCCTAAACTAACTGGCTGATAGCTGTGATCTGACCACAAAGAGTCTATCCTATCTTCTTATTTCTGCCAGCCTCCTTATACATGATATCTGCAACTGATATGGTTTTTCCATTCCTGAAGTCATTCTAAAAAATCTAATCATTTCAGGGCTCAGGATGTAGTTTAATTGTAGAACATTTGCCTAGCCTATATAAGACTATGGGCTCCATCCCCCAGCATTGCAAAAAAAATAATACCAAACAAAAAAATCTAAACATTTCCTGTTGGGGGCAGATAGAAGGGCAGTAATAACAGTTCCTCAGATCTGTTTCCCACTTGACAATTTGCAGAATGATTTCATGTTATATATCTATATCTATCTATCTATCTATCTATCTATCTATATCTATATCTATATCTATATATATATATATCTCACACTTGAGCCTCATGGGCATCCTGTGGATTTGGCTACATTATTCTTATCCCCACTTCCCTGACTTGGAAACTGAGGCTCCAATCAGTTAAGGGAAAACCGGAACAACAGTTAGGAGGAATTATATGGACAATGTCTTGGCATCCATCTGTTAGTACTGAGAAGAAATTTATGAATATGTGCCTATTTTTTTTTAATTTTTTATTGTGGGTTGTTCAAAACATTACAAATTTCTTGACATATCATATTCCACACTTTGATTCAAGTGGGTTATGAACTCCCACCTAAATATGTGCCTATTTTTAGAAATATGTTCTTGTATGTATATATGACCCCCTTTTGTAAAGAAAATAGAGTGGTCAAGGTGACAGTGTCCTGTTTATGTGGAAAACTCAAAAGGACAGATGCCCAGGAGTCTATTATTTACTTGCAGGCAGCTGGAGGATGGGAAACAACACACAGTCCTATTTTATTTCCTGTCCTTTTGAATGGTTTGAGTTTTGACAGTGAACACATGTTACTTGCTACAATAAGGGAAATATCTGTTTTTGCTGTGTCATATGGAAATGTTTAAGTGTGAAACTCAGGAAAGGCTCTCAGCCTCACCTTCCAATAGGGCAAAACCCTCATGTCTCCTTTGATTATGCAACAATAGCTGGGTGTGAGAGCACACACCTGTCATTCCAGCTACTGGCAATGCCAACTACTCAGGAGGCTGAGATAGGAAGATCATAATTTCAAGGTCAGACTGTACACCTTAGTGAGATCCTGTCTCAAAATAATTTTTAAGAAGGGCTAAGGATATAGCTCAGTGGTAGAGCACTTGCCTAGTGTGCACAAGGCCCTGGGTTCAATCTCAAGTTCCAAGAAAACAAAAACAGTTATCGTCTCATAGGCTATATGATATGCAAGGGGCTGGTGGGTTGGAATGGAGAGGAAGCCAGGGACTCGGGCAAGTAAGTGTTTCACTGTTATGGGGTTGTTGGATTTCAGTGGATAATGGACTCATGGAGGAGCCTCCTCTGCCTCTTCTTCATCATGTTTGTCCTCTAGCTAGGAGCCTACCGGATCCACAGGAACCATGACAGAGCCTTCTTACAAGAACTTCTGAAACTTCCATGTTCTACTTCTCTGGGAAACCAAAGCCCAAGAATGTGAAAGACTTTGATACTACAAAAAATTTTCCAGCCTGTGCTGTGGCCTGCAGGGCCTCAACAGTGAGCTAGTAATTTAGATCTTATTGAAGAATGGCACTTAAATGTCTGTCTCAGTGACACCAAGGTTTTCTATGTGTATTATCAAGCAAGGTTCTAAGCACTTTACTTTCATTAAGCTGTTTAATCCTCCTAACATGCATATGTGGAAGAATAATCCTGTGCTGTGGGTGAAAAACCTGAGGTCCAGAGAGGGTGAGCCATAGGCAGAGCTGTAATGAGACCAGGCAGTCTGACTGCCATCTGTGTGATTCACCACTGCACCAAGTCTCAACGACAACTATGCTGTTCTGTAAATGTGCAGTTAAGTACAGGTCTCCAATCCTTTACCTGCAATTCTAAAATGCAAAAACACCCAAAAGCCAAGGGTTTTTTCCTAATTTGGGCATCAAACCTGACCCGAACTGAAGTGAGATCATTTATACCCTTAATTTCTTCTAGTGTGCCTTTTTGCAATTCTCTACTGAAATGCTAATATATTCAACATCTGCCAGATAGAATCCTTTCTAATATTCAAGGAATTATAAATACATCTGACCCAAAGGTTTCAAGTAAGGGATTATGGACCTGTATTAATAAAGTTTTACAGTAATAAACATGTTTTAATTTCACTGATAAAAACAGAGTTCTCTGGCTGGATGGTTGGAGTGGAGTCTAGCTAAAAGGCGAGTCTGGGCATGAGTGCCTAGGTACACCCAACCCTTCTTCCCTGAGTAGAAGGGGTGGCAGAAGCAGGTTGGAGGAAGCTGCTGGCTGTCCAGTCTTATTTCACATTGATACAGCTGTTTCACCTTTCTGTGCCTCTCTCCCAAGACTTCAGACTCCTCTGGATCCCCAGACCTACAGCTGATTTAATCTACCCCCAAACCCTACCCCCTCGAAGTTAGATCCTTTATGGGTAAGGATAGGACTTAGGCTGGCATCTTGCATGGCTTCTTTCAGGACAGGGGGTTTATAGAAGGTCAGGGAGCTTTTAGACTGAGGTGGACCTGTCCTCCTAGGATTGGTTTACATAAGTGAGAGCCCTGGGAATAAGGACATGGAAGTTCCTATCTAGATCTGTACTTTTCCATGTCCAGGACCCTAAATGCCTCTAGTGCTGAGGGCTTATAGGACCATCTCTTCCAATGTGGAAAAAGGGCAGAGAGGCCATGGGCTGTACAGAGGACAGCAGCAGACCTCAGGCTGCGTACCACTGTAAGGATAAGGTCACTTCAGTCTTCTTAATGGCCTTATTGGCTACTTATTTTAAAAGCTGCCTGAACACATCTACAACTATCCTTGATATCTATCAGCAACCCTTGCTTTGGTACCTCACTGCCTTTTTATGCTGGCTTTCCCCACCTTGGTGGTCAGTGCAGGCCCCTCAGCTCACATGGCCTTCTCACCTAGGCATGACACCTGCATGGAAGCCACAGGACCTTAAGGGCAGGGGGATGGTGGACAGAAGAGCTCTGACTAGAAGGAGAGCAGATAGCCACTGTAGTGGCCTCCTGGCCTAAAGGACTTTCTTCCACTTAATCTTCAGTCTTTATCTTCCCACTTCTGGAGCATCCCTCATCCTAACTTCTTGTTCTCAAGAGTCCCCCAAGGCGTCCCAGACAACATCTGCCAGATAGAATCCACCATTCCTCTTGCTAAGGGAAATGCTGTCCTGAGCTTCAGGCAGTGTCTACTACTTAACTGGATTATGAGACCCTTGGCAACTGGACATGACTTTGACTATTTTTTTAATTGTATTTTACTTAGAGGTTAGTTCAGTTTTTAACCATGGACATATAAATACATTTTGGAATTTGAGGGATCCTAAAGCATCTCTATAAGCCTCTGATAACTTTGCACACTAATCCCCCACAACTTCTACCCAATTATCATACTGCCTCCCTCCCATAGATTTTGCAGCTTTTCTCTGTGTTTTAGTCAGCTTTCCCTCACTGGGAAAATACTTGAGAAAGACAACTTAAAAGGAGGATTTGTTTTGGGCTCGTGGTTCCAGAGGTTTTAGCCATAGTCACTTGGCCCCATTGTTTTGAGACCTATGGCATAGCAGAATATCACAGTGGAGGAAACCTCATGGCAGCCAGGAGGCAAAAAAGAGGAAAGGGCTGGGGTCCTAATGCGCCCCCCCCCCCCAGGTGCACACACCCAGTCACCTAACTTCTTTCCACTAGGCCTCACATCCTAAAGTTCCACCACTTTCCAGCAACACCATAGACTGGCTACTAAGCTTTCAAAACATAGGTTTTTGAGGGACATCTAAGATCCAAACCATAACATTATGTAAACATGTCCCTGCAGGGGATGTTCTAAGACCCTAGCTTGAACATCAGCTTGCTGGGGGAACACCTGCTGCTGACTGGATCACAGAACGTTCAAGGTACTCTGTGACTTTTGGTCAGGGCGTGGAAAGAAAGTGGGGAAAACTAGAGGACACTGCAGGACCCCCAAAATATATATAATTTTAGGAATGGGAGGTGAAGGGCAAGTTAGGAGGGCTCTGAGCACCTTTGGAAGCAGAGAAGAGGCCTGCAAATCTGGCAAGGTCATGATGAAAGCTTTGCAGTTTCTTCCCCCAGATCACAGACCCCTGAGAAAAACAGCCTTCCCACCCAGCAGGGCACATTGATTTAAGTGTCCTGAGGGCACCACCACTGGCCACTGCTGGCACTGCTTCCCTCCCTGTGCCCAGACTGGACTGGCCTTGGGATCTCACTGTAGGAAGACAGGGGTTCTCCCCAACTAGTGGAGTGCCTAGTTCTTGGACAGCCCTGAGATCTACCCCCTATTGGTACAAATCTCTCCTGCTAACCACTCAGGAGTTTAGTTTCAAAATAGCAACTGTGGGCTGGGGATGTGGCTCAAGCAATAGGGCGCTCGCCTGGCATGCGTGCGGCCCGGGTTCGATCCTCAGCACCACATACAAACAAAGATGTTGTGTCTGCCGAAAACTAAAAAATAAATATTAAAAAAAAAATTCTCTCTCTCTCTCTCACTCTCTCTTTAAAAAAAAAAAAAATAGCAACCATTTGGGCCATCAGTATTCAGAGAAGTTTCTGGCTGCTCTGGTAGCTGGATGCTTTGTGATTATGTGAATGAATAATTGAGTTTATTTTTTTTTAATTTTTTATTCTTTTTAGTTATATATGACAGTAGACTGTATAACTTCACACTTCTATGGCTGTACATGATGTGGAGTTACACTGGTTGTGTATGCATATATGAACATAGGAAAATGTCTGATTTATTCTATTGTCAATGAATTTATTCATTACTGTCATAATGAATTTATTCATGAACAATAGTGAATTGTAGACATTCAATGGATAATATCAGAATCCATATACACCAAATGGAAGCCTTTCTTATATCCCTACTGTTCCCTGACTTGGAACAAACACCTTTCCACCCTGTGGCCTTCTGGAATTCTCCAAGTTCAGTTTCTTGCTCTTCCAAGATTCTCATGTGGTCTTTCTGGATATCCCTACTGTGAGATTCTCCATTGTCCACAACCACATCTTCCATGGGGCCATTATGAACCTATCACCCAAGTCAGACAATGAAAGCAGGGCCTGGGCCAAGCAGAGAGACAAGCACAAAGGCCAGCAGAACTTGTGAGCATGTCTTTTTTTTTCTCCTCTTAACTTCTTAGAAAAGCTCCAAGACCATGGTGAAAATGGAAGAGTAACTGAGGACACAGGATGTCTCACGTGTGTCTTTTTATTTTCTTTGCTACTGTACCAGCCCATCACCGAATACAATTGGCCCTCAATAACCACAAGTTCCACTTCCATGGATTCAACCCACCACAGATCTAATATTCAGGAGGGAAATGCATTGGTGCTGAATATGTACAGATTTTTTTCTGGTCTTTAATCGCTAAACAATATACAACAATTATTTGCCTAGCATTTATAATGTATTAGGTATTAACAGCAATGTAGAGATGATTTAAATTATCTGGAAATATACACTTAAGTTATATGCAAATGCTATGCCATTTCATATAGAGGACTTAAGCATCTGACAATTTTGGTATAAGTGAGTGGTCCTGGAACCAATTCCCATGGATACAGAGGGATGACTGTAGTAAGATCCAGAACAGAGCTCCAGAGCCTCACCTCAAGGTAAACAGCTGGGGAGAAGGGAGTCAGCTTTCCAGCTGCCCACACTTAAGGTTGAACTCCTAGCCAGGTCTCTTTCGACCCTCTTCCTCCACAATAATGGAACTACGTATTACAGCCTGTGCATTTCCCCACAGTTTGTACCTAGTAATGTGCATAATTATCAATTGGAGATTGATCTTCTCTCTCTCTCTCTCTCTCTCTCTCTCTCTCTCTCTCTCTCACACACACACACACACACACACACACACACACACACACACACACACACATAAGATGGAGATTCTGAAACTGAACCAACCACTGACCAAGTCTGAGCATCAGGCACAAACACTTTCCAGCCTTCCTTTCTCTCCATGCCTCCAACTCCAGGTGCCCCAGGATCTAGTGGGGTAACCATACTACCAGAGTATCTTAAGTCTTCTCTTTGAAGGACGGACACACACACACACACAGTGACACTTATGTGAGACGTGTGCCATCCCCACATATCTTGTCAACTTCTGTTTTCTATCTGTTCTATCCATAGCCTGCCAAATAAGAAGTCCTCAAACCTAACACCTAAGGGAGTTTTGAGGGTCTTACCAAAGGGAAGCACGTTAGAAAAACAACTAAGATGAGGAATGGACCTTTGTTCTAGGCAGTTTCCTAAACCCACAACTAAAGATATAGACAAAACAGATAGCCAGTACCATTCTTTGGAAGAGAAACTAAACATCATCTTCATATCCTCCTCCTCATCCCAGCAACTAGGATAAAAGTCCTCCTATTTTTATTTTCTTCCAGCCCTTCTTCCTCTCAGTGCCTCCAACTCCATGCTGGGGATTGAACCTAGGACCTTATACATTCTAGGCAAGCACTTAACCACTGAGCTATATCCCAGCCCCTAGCCTTTCTCATTGTGGGCTGTCTTGCATTGAGCAAACATGACAAGAAAAGCTAATGCTTATATAGTACTAGCATGTGAAACTGTAAAAAGTTCTTTTCATATTAACTCATTTCACATTCACAACAACTTGGTAAATATATTCTTATTCCTATTTTAGGATGAGGCAACTACAAGAGAGAGTTGCCATAGGGCTGGGTGTGTAGCTCAATGGTAGAGTGCTGTCCTAGCATAAACAAAGCCCTGGACTTGATCCCCAGTACTACCAAGAGAGAGAGAGGGGAGGGAGAGAGAGACACATAGAAAGAGACATAAGCGCATGCCCAAAGTCCCACAGCTAGGGAGCATCAAGGCAGACAGCAAAGGTTGCTCCCCAGTGTCTCAGAACCTTGGTAGAAAACATTAGGTGCTCAAAACATGCTAGCCAAGATATATAAATAATATAGATGAGAGGAAGAAACAGAAATAAATGGGTGAGTTGATGTCTACATATTTAAATACATAAATGTCCCAAAGCATCTATGTAACCTCTCAGGGTTCAGATCCCAGTTCTGTCACCTATCTGATCGTGTGCCTTTGAGCCAGTCACCTAACCATTTTGTTTCTCAGTTTCTATATCTGTAAGATGGAGTAATAATATTATAAAGATATGTGAGGATTATATGCCTTAATACCCATATGCAAAAGTACCTAAAAGTTTTTTACACATAGCAAGGGCTATATGAATATGTAATTTAAAAATACATTTTATCATTGGAAATAAAGTTATATAGAGAGGTTTTTCTACTAGGAATAAATGTGGTGGATGACCTGGGCACTGTGGCACATGCATGTAATCCCAGTGGCTTGGGAGGCTGAGGTAGGAGGATCGAGAGTTCAAAGCCAGCCTCAGCAACTTAGTGAGCCCCTTAGCAAATCGGCAAGACTCTGTCTCTAATAAAATTTTAAAAAGAAAAAAAAAAAAAAAAGATCTGGGGATGTGGCTCAGTGGTTAAGCACTTCTGGGTTCAATCCCCAGAACCAAAAAAGAAAAAAAATGTGGTGGGTGAACTACCACTTTCAGCCAAGATGAACCAACAGATAAGATTTACCTTCCCACTTGAAAAAAACAAAAAAAACTTTTGGTTTTAAAGATACTTGGCATCAAGCAAGGAAAACTGATGTGAGACAGGAAACAAGGCAAGCCCTATAATCGCCCCAACTTAGTGCCTCAAATAAGTGCAGGGAGGGGAAACCCAGGCAGAATCAGGCAGGCCCCTGAGATGATATGTAGCTGAGATTTCAGGCTGACCAAGACAGCTGGAGTTCATAGGACAGGGTAACAGGAAAAGGCTGTAGGATTCAGGGAATCTGCAGAGGGCACTGAACTTTAGTCCTGAATGCATCTCACTGCTGTTTCTTTCCCAGTGCCTCTTGGATAGTGGGCACATGTGGCCCTAAGTGTGCCAGATGTACTTTAAGGGCCTGCTCCAAGAGCACCCTCAGCAGAGCTCCCAGCTGGGTTCAGGAGAAGGCTAACAGTCCTCCTGTGAATAGGACAACTGCCTGATTGAAGAGATGGCAAGGTTGTGAGAGAATTGAAAAATAAGCCCCCCTTCGACCCTGGAAAATATCAACTCCCAAATTTTGAGGGAATCTAAATGAAATCCCTCTTAAGCTGCCACTCAGATCTGGGCAGCAGGTGGGGGTCTTAGTTCTTTTTCTATAACAAAATAGTTGGTATGAGGTAATTTATAAAGAAAAGATTTTGATTGGTTCATGGCTCTGGAGGCTGGAAAGTTCACAAGCACATGCCAGCATCTGCTCAGCATCTGGTGAGGAGGGCCTTCTTGCTGTATCATAAATGGTGGAAGCCATCACACAAACAAGGAGCAAGAAAGCCAAAGAAAGCTCACTTTTTTCCTATGGGTACATTATAATTATAGAAAATAGTGGAATTCATTATGCCATATTCATATATACACATGATATAATTTGCTCAGTCTCCTTCACCAGTACTTTCCTTTCCCTCCCCTTTTCCCTTGCCCTGATCTACTTGCTCTGCTGCTCCCAAGATAACCCATTAACCATTGATCAATGAGTGGGGTTCATCTAGAGCCCTCATAGCCCAATCTCCTCCCAAAAGTCTTCCCACAAATCAACATTGCTATATTGAGAACCATGTTTCCAATAAATGCACTTTTGGGGGGACACATTTGAACTATAGGAGGTAGTAATTTCCAAGTGAAAGCAAGATGAAAAATGTATGCACTAAACTTTACAGATGCTCATTTGCCTAGGTATTCTTGAGAATGAATGTTTAAGTTCCACTTAGGCCCCTTGTCTTCTATTCTTATTTTTCTCTATCCATCTTCTTCAAGCCCAGCTTCTTGCTCTTTCCTTCAGTTATCCTTCTTCCTTCCTGAGCTCAGCACCTGTCTCTTCCCTCAGTCTTCTCCCTAACTCCTTCTCCCACTTCACTAACCTCACCCTTTTTGTGAAAAGCAGAAGTTGAATTAAGGTATAGGTGTAGAATTCTAGTTTGTTTGTTTTTTTTAATCTGGCGACTGAACCCAGGGTACTTTACCACTGAGATACATTCCCAAAATCTTTTATTTTGAAACAGGGTCTTGCTAAGTTGTTTAGGGATTGCTAAATTGCAGAGGCTGGCCCCAAACTTGCAATCCTCCTGCCTCAGGCTCCCAAGCTGCTGGGATTACAGGCATGCTCCACCACACCTTGCTCAGTTTCAATTCTTGTTGTTCAGATATCCCCCCTCTTCACCTCATGGCTACTTGGGCTCAATCCTGATCTCCAGGAAGGCTCCCAGATTACATAATAGAAATTAAAAATAAAACAACATGAATAGGTGTTCCATTTTAGGCAGGTCAAGCCTGAGTTTTAATTCCTTTCTCTCCAGATATAAGGCCCTCAGAACCACTAAAATGACATGTGGTGAGCTATATATTACCACAATTTCCTTATCACTCCACTCTATTCTAAGTGGGAGTCTCTGAAGCCAATTTGTTACAGAAAAAGAATACAGCTAGGTCATGAGAATATAGAGATAAGT
>NW_026694452.1:0-40902 GCF_021218885.2 Marmota monax | reverse complement strand
AGCCAGACCATTGTAGTCCTGAACACTCCCTTCCCATCAACTCAAATGTGAGCTAGCAATGGTGGATTAGGTTCCCTTCACCATTGCCTTATGTGGTGGTTTCCTTGGGATTTGGTCCTCTCGCCCCTACTTTCTCCTGGAAGTGTGAGCCACCTAGTAAACTTCACTGGAGGAAAGCAGCTCAGCAGGAATGTGGAACTTCCTGACTTAGCAGTGAGAACAAGCTCCAGTCTCACCCCAGATGGAAGGATTCATCTTGAAAGGCCCCCAAGAAGGCAAATTTGAGAAATTGCATTAGGTTCCAGTTCTCTAGTGATTTGCAGTTCAGCTGAAAGTTTGAAAGTTGGCCAATGGCCTTGGCCAAAGAAACTTTCAGCTGATACTGAATTTACTGCCATTCAGGATTTTGTCTGTGACATTTGAACTGTGTGTGGCAGCCCTGTCATGCCCCTGTGACTGACACCAGGGTTTCATTTAGGAAGATTCTTACCCTAACACCCACCTTCTCCCAAGTCTGCCAACATGTTTTCCATGGATTTAAATCTTCCAAGTGTTGGAGGGGGTTAGGAGTTAGTTGGGCCCCAAGAAATGAGTAGTCACTAGGGAAGAACATTGGTGGCCTCACCCCCTAATGAGCCCCTCCTGCCCAGGTCTTGGCCCCACCAAGAAACCTTGAGGTGAACAATTTTCCAGGCTTTAGAATGATGTACTTGGAAGAATTTCTTATGATATTGATGTGTTCTTCTCCACATTGATATAATGAAGTAATTAATAGAATTTGATTTTTGCCAAAAAACTTAAATGAAATTTTACAAGGTTCATTTGTCCCATTTTTTCTTGCAACATTCTTTAAAGAAAAAATACTTCTTTTAAACAGTTTTGTTGAAACTGCCATAAGCTAAAATGCAGTGGAACATTGTTGTTTACAAAGAACATTGAAGTTATGATTTCAACCAAATATAGGGGTTTTTTTAAAAGGCTTTTTTTATGTGCTATAAATTAATGCAAAACTATTTTGAAGTGCTAGAAAATTCAATATCAAGCTTAATGAGGATGTAAACATAAAACAATTATGCCTGTTTGAATAAACATTCAGTGTGTTTTGTCAAGTTCAATATATTTTAAAACAGTCCAAACTAAAAACTGTCTTGTATTTAAAGACTTATAGAAAGGAGGCAAAGCCAAAATCATGGAGATGAGGAGGGGAGTGAAGATGGATTATAAGTGTAAATGAAGGCGAAGAACAAGAGAGTACCAACAAATCTAGCAGACCACTGACAAGTGGCCAGGGCCTCTGGACTGGACTGGATGCCCAGTCCAATATATGGAGATACGGATATAATATATGGAGATATGGATAATATAGCTATAGATAAAATCTAGCCAAGTTTGTAAATATGTCATGTGCAAATATAAATATATGCATGTATACAATATGTTTCTAGAAAAAGAACAATAATATCAAAGAGAGGATAAGAGATTCTTACTGTATTTATTTATTTACAGATTTCCTATGATGTACATTATATTATAATATTTTCAAATAGCCATTTAAAATTAACACTCAAAAGGCAGTAGGTAACTAAGTCAATATGCTTATAAGAATGTTGTATTGTATTTTCCTTTTAAATTTAAGATACCTCAAAGAAAGGCAGAAGAGACTATGTTATCCATGACACAGACCTCCCTGCATAAAGTAGTCAAATATTGTAATAGAAATCAAAGTTATGAAATCATAATTGGTTTAATTCTGACCCTGGAGCTTGCTCGGTTCCAGACATTTGTGATGATTCTTACACTTGGCATTTGGTATTCTCAACTGTAGAAAAATAGTATACCATTCTGCAGGTCAGATTTAGTTATAAAAAAAATCTCAGAGATATTTTGTTTTAAATCCTTGGTAATGATAATGCAAGAAAACAGATGGTACAGGTGTTTTGCTTTTGTGTCCAAATTAGAAGAAATGGTTGTTATGGAAATATTCTAGAACCAAACAGACACCTGTGTGCATCACATTCTGGTCTAAAAGGCTTTCAAACACGTTTACATCTGACTCTGTTGCTGAATTTTAGGAAGTTTCTAGTTTCTCTGGCATTTATAAAGCAAAACCTCCCCCAGAGCATGTTGCATGTCTTAGCCAAAGAGGCCACCTCATGTGGCAGGACCCTCCCTTCCCTCCGGAATGGCTTTGTGTAGGCAGTCTCTCCTTGCCCCATTACTACTACTACTACTTCTCCATCTCCTCTTCCTCCTTCTCCTCCTCTTCATTCTCTCCTCCTCCTCCTCCTCTTCTTCTCCTCCTCCTTCTTCTTCCTCCTCTTCCTCCTCCTCCTCCTCTTCTTTTTCTTCTCCTTCATCTTCTCTCCCCTTCTTCTTCTTCTTCCTCTTTCCCTCTCCCTCCCTCCCACCCCCCCTCCCCCCATCTCCTTCTCCCTCCCTCTCTCTCTCTCTCTCTTCCCCCCTCTCTTTCTTTCCCCTCCAATTTGGGATATGGTTAAGGATGTTGTGATGGTGTCTGGGGCACTATTCCAGCAGGGCTGAAAGGTAACCGGACACTGTCCTGCTGCTGCTGCCCAGAGCAGACCTGGGTCTTCAAGATCCACTCAGTATAATGCTGACTCTGACCAGAGAAACCTGCTGAGAAAGAACAAGCAAAACAAGCAGATCCCTCAACCTCAAAACCGCTGTGTTCTCTTTGTCACTGAAAATTTTTAAATTCAAGTGAGTTAAAAAAAATATATATCTATTCTCATGGGTGAGGACATAAATTAACAGAATACAAACATGATTCTGATCCAGTATTTTTATATGATAGATCTTCTCTCATGATAATCTTTGTTTCCCAGTACATTCTAGTCAAGAGAGAATATTTTTCTCTTTTTAAAAACTCTTTCTTAAATTATGGATGCCAAGTGCATAGGTTATGGGAAGTTTCACTTGGGATACTTAGTATGATGGTTTATAAACAGAAGCAACAGGAATGGGTTTCTGTGTAAAATGGTTAGTGTCCTCTTCATTTCCCTATGAGGGAAGACATACTGATAGACCCTCCAAGGCCCTCCCATAACACTTTCGTATCCCTTCTGAGGCCCAAGTTCTCACTCCTACTGTTCCTCCGCCCCATTCCTCCCCCTTCTTCCACCACGTGGAGAATGATTCTTCATGACCAAACATCACCTTCCCCTTTCAAGACTGATCCAAAGAGAAAACTCCGCCCCTCCCTAATCTACCTGTGAAACTCCTCTCCTAGTCCATGTCATGCTGAGGTGGGTACAGCAGGTGGCCCCCACAGAGAGGGAATGTCAGAGGGGAAGGATTGTGTGGGGTCTTATTTCTGACTGTGACTTCTATCCACCCAGCACCTGGCACCACATATGTGGAATGGTGCTCAGACCATGGTCCCTGTGCCCTGTGACTCTTGCTGTGAGTTTATTTCAGGACTCTTCTGTTTCATTTCTGGAGAGACTTTGCTCCAAGCAGGCAGGGTCTCAAGGCACAAATGCAAAGTCTGTTACTAATTCAAATACCCACACTAGAGATATAAACTTTCAGTGATGGTTTCTCCTTATTTCAAACAAAACAGATGTTCATTTTAAGTGTGAATACAGTTGGCCCTCCATAGCCATTTTTTGCATATACTACTAATAATAACAAGCCAAGGATCTGCATCCATAGATTCAACCAACTGCAGAGAGAATGTACTTGGAAAAAGAAGGTGCATCTGTATTGAACAAGTACATATTTTTCTTGTCATTATTACCTAATCAATATGGTACAATTATTTACATAGCACGTACATTGTATTAGATATCATAAGTAACCTAGAGTTGAGCATAATAATAATGATAATAGGAGTTGTGCATAGCTTATATGCAAATATTAAGCCATTTTTAATAATAGACGTGAACATATGTGGATTTTGGTATCTTCTGAAGGCCCTAGAACCAATCCCCTGCAGATTTCAAGGATTCACCATATATATATATATATATATATATATATATATATATATATATATATATACACACACACACACACACACACACACACACATACATACACACATATCATGTAAATAATATGTAAGTAAAACAGTATTAAGCACAAGAATAAAATACTGTACATATTTCCATTATCCTCCTTGTATAGAAACTCACAATTATAGTTTGTACCTGGTCATATACCCTTTTGAATCTTTTTCAACCACATTTATTCATAACTTTGTTTAGCCCTTCAAAAAATAACTTTACTCCATTGGCTGGAGGCAAATACACAATAGATAGGTGTATTTCCCACCAGTGCAGAACTCTGATCTACAGCCATCAGAAGCAGGTGCCCTATAGCTTATGGTGTTCCTGTCTTTAGGATGCTGCTCTCCACTCTGACCCAAGGTGGCTCTTGATAGCTACAGTCCAGGGCTAGATGGGGAAAGACAGGAGAGCCCTGCCCTACCCCAGCATTGCACAGATCACTGTTACTGGTACCCAGGTGCCCTGCAAGATTCACAGTAATACCCGAGCTGCCAGGGAGGCAGGAATTTAGTCACCAGGACCCTTTGTGAGTGATCCTTGGGCATTTTGTTAATACAGAAAAATGAGGTGTGGTGACATAATTAAGGGAGTTTGTAGGAGCTCCCTGTTCCTATGAGAGAAGTGTCTTATCACTGAACTCATTCCACATTTTTTGCATATACTACTAATAATAACTTATATGTATTTTACTGTTTGCACATTCTCTGGAAACTGCACAGCCCCTTCTCACCTGTACCAGTGGGTTTCTCTCCTGCCACCTTGACAGCTCTGCAGGGGAGAGCAGGTTGGGGATAGTAGACTGTGCTGTGGCAGTTTGTCACTGGACAGAATGACCTTTCTCTCTGCCAGCAAGTTTCTCTTTACGCTGTAATGCTGAAGAGCTAGAGATAATTCCACTGCCAGGCATACCGTGATGTGGTGAGCCAGTCCCTCTTTTTAGAAAATGAAGTTACTTCTAATTTTCCACTAGTGTAAACTGTAATAAACACCCATGTAGTTAAACCTCACCTATCTCCTTAACTGTGTTAAAGATACATCTTCAAAATGAAATATCTAGACCAAATGAATGTTTAAAGTCTTTTGATACATGAACAAAAATTTATCTATCACGTTGCCAGTGACAATTTAGGTATGTGGAGTTGATTTCCTTATTATCACTTCATGGAACTGCCTGTCATGACACTGTTGAAACTCTCAGCTTTTCATTTCCTAGCATCACAAGTTGTTTTGCTTCTCTCCAGCGGTTTTCCTTTTCTTATTAGTAACCATGATTTTTCTTTTGTGTTCAATACCATTTCCTCTCCAGCCATCTGCTTCTTTCAGCTGCCACGCACTCCTCTTGGCTGCTTCCAGTCTAGTCTTGCTCTGTGAAAACCCCACCATATGCCAGGAGCTTGTTGATTCAAGACATGGAATATCATGTCTTAGAAGCAGTGAACCACTTGCTCCTGCAAAGATCAGCTGCATGTTTTCATGCAGAAACTCTCCTGTATCTATGAATGAGATTTTTCTTCTGCCTTTTCCTCACCTCCAAAAGCATCTGAAAGTGATGCTTATTTATTTTCTGTGAATTTCCAGACTTAAAGCTCTGTTTCAGCTGTCTCATCAAGTTATCTTAATTACATTTTGCCACTCAGTACTCCATGCCACCAATACTCTGTCTTGGATCACTGCACCAGAGTTCCTCAGCTTTGCTGCTAGAGACATTTGCAGCTGAGTGATTCTCTGCTGTGGGTCTGTGCTGTGCATTGTGGGGTGTTTATCAGTATCCCTGGGTCCTACCAGATGGCATTAGCACCACCAACCCCCACCCTGCCCCTGTTATGATAACCAGATATCTCTGCAGAGATTACCAGCTGCCCTTTGAGAGGGAACATTGCCTTGGTCGTTAAGTCCAGGGTACTAGACTGCTGTGTGTGTGTGTGTGTGTGTGTGTGTGTTAGAGATTAAATATAGAACCTCATGCATGCTAGGCAAGTGCTCTACCACTGAGCCGCATCCCCAGCCCTAACTCTCTTTTGAGGGATAAATCACCAAACAACCAAGATTCCATGGTGATCTTGAGGGATGTTGACATGTAGATCACAAAGCCCCTTTAGCAAGTAGATCACAGGGAGCATCACATCTCAGGTTCCCTGGATTTGGAGGGGAACTTGGAAGCAGAGAGAATGGCAGGGGAGCGTCCTGCTGTTCCGGGTGGTTCCAGCAGTGACTTGGAGAAGGGTCAGGTAAGTCCCGTGATGCTGAGCAGCTATGGTAGCAGGGCTCTGAGGGCACACACATTAGCCAGCCTCATTCTTCCAACCTCCCTCCCTCTTCCCAAAGGATGTGTGCCCCCTCCCGGCCCCATGCACATGCAGGGAGGTGAATCGGCAGGTAGCCTGGAAGGTCTCTTGTCCTGAGCCTTTTTCAGAAAGCACCCTACCTTGCCTCTTCTTGACAGAGGTTTCTAATTCCTCAAGTGCCAGAGCCCTCCTGTCTTGTACAGACACGGCTAACTGGCCACCAGTTCTGCTTCCCCTCTGCAAAGCCTCAGCCTCAGCCTCAGCCTTGGGGCAGCACTGGAACTCCCCTGGCCTTTGAAACTCCAGGAATCAACACAAAGAATTATGTGTCTTATGGCTTTTTACAGATAAACTGGTGCCACCACTCCTCACCTGTCCTTTCCATTCTCACCTCCAAAAGGCTGTAGTGGTCGTAAAATACCGTGAAAGCAAATCAGCTAGTATCTCTGCTGTTCAGACGAGCCAAGCAACAGTGGCAGCAGACAATGGGTGGATGTGGGATTGGGTCCTAAGTATTTTCCAAAGTGCTGAATGCTGACTGCAGTCTGATTAAACCAAATCCTGCTTGAGAGAACATCCCCAGACAGTTTACCTACACAGAGCCATCTTCTCTTCCAGTATTTCACTGTGCTTTGGTTTCCTTCCCCTGGGAAGGAAGAATGGGATCTTAAAACCAGAGTGTTCCTCTGTTGATGCAGACTCTTTCCCTTAGTCCTGCAGCATCTTTGGTCTGTTTGTTTCACTGAAATCCCATTTTGAAAAACTATGCTGCATATATGCAAGAGCTTTGATGTTCCCTGGCTGGTAGAGAAGTCTAGATAATAGAGATGGACTCTGCTGGCGATGCCAGCCTTTGCTATTTACGTCCCAAAATTCAGCTCAGCAGGAAAGCCTCTTTGGGGAAGGCTTGACTGGCTGAGACTAAAACAAGGCACATTGGGAAGACGTGGACTTCTCCTTGAAATCCCCCTCCCCATTTAGCAAATGCTTCCTGATTGTATCTCCTCAGTACTCAGCACAGGGTGCAGGGGACATTAGCACCACCAACCCCCACCCTGCCCCTGTTATGATAACCAGATATCTCTGCAGAGATTACCAGCTGCCCCAGAGACTGGGGCCCTTGTAAACTAGTTCAAAGGGAAGAGAAGCTGTCTTTTAATTCTCCTTATTCAATAGGGGCTTTTATGAATGTGATAATGATAGTTGTCCTGTGAGTCTCTGTGCCTTAAAGAACCCTTCCTGTCATAGAGTCTCTGTAAAGTATATTGACATCTTGACCTTTTTGTTTATTCATTCAGTGATTGGTTTGGGAATTTTATTTTATTTTATGATTTTTTTTTAACTTTCAAATTTTTTTTCCCTAAGTTTTATCATTGTCTTCATATAAAGAGCAAATGGCTTCTACTAATCCATCCTCAAACCAACTAAGATAGAAATTATTCAAATAGAACTTAGGCTCTACAAGGAAACCAAAAGTGTTTTTAAATGTTTTTGAATTTTAATTGGCACATAAAAATTGAATGTATTTATGAGTTATGGTATGATATTTCAATGCATGTATTCAACACATAATGATCAGATCAGCAGAACTGGTACATCCATCACCTTAAACAGAACATTCCAAATCCTCTCTGCTGGCTGTGTTGAAATGTGCCCTTAAGCCATTGTCAGCCTCAGTTACCACAATTATCTGCCGTGCTCCTGAGCACTAGAAGTCCTTGCTGCTGTCTAGCTGCACAGCACCCAGGACCCTTGCAACCACCTGCACATCCCACACATCACATTCCCTCTCAGGTTAAGGACGCCATCCTACATCCTCTGCCCTGACCACAGTCCTGTCAAAAAGCCTTGTGTCTAAATTGCTAACTCTAGAAGCTTGAAATTCTCTTCCTTTCCAAAAAGATTTGAAGCATTACCTTCTGGATAGGCAAATACATGTTTTTTTAATTCTATACAATTTTGAAATTGGATAATAAACCATGTACTAGTTTTTTAAAATTTATTGTAGTAGCAGAGTTGTACATTCAAAGCCAGTACAGAATCTGCTGGTATGTTTTAGAGGGAGTCACTATTTGGGATGAGAAAAAACAGCCTCATGGTTTGTTCCATGATCTGTTTTCCACATCCTCTATGCACCTCCGTTGTTCTGCTGCCAGCCTGTCCCCACCAGTACTTCATGGCAGAGAGTTTGAGAAGTAGCTGGCAGGCTCTCCCACAAGCACTGTTCTTAGCACTTGCTGTGTGTGTTTCCATGAGAAAATCTCACAGATTGATTATAACCTACTTGATCCTTAGCTTGATGAACTCTAAATATATGCATAAAATCCTACATTGCCACAAACAAGACAATTAATTAAAGGAGATTTAACACTAGAAACATATTCTCTAGTCTTTTTCCTGTTTAACTGTGTATGAATTACGAAGTATAATTTGAATATTGAAGTGATACATGGAAAAAATCAAGAATGGCTACATTTGTTCCTTTTGTTTATTAAAAAGTAATGAATAGATATGTTGCACAAAATTGCAGAACACTTATCTAATTGTTAAGCCTGGGAGTAAAACCATGCCAGGAAGGGATATTTTCACTAATTATCAGATTCTTTCTACTATCCTTCTTACCCCCATACCTTTCTCTCCCTTCACTCCCCTCTATCTAATCCAAAGTAACTCTCTTCTTCCCTAGCCCCACCCCCTCCTTATTGTGAATTAACATCTACATATCAGAGAAAAAATTCAGGCTTAGGTTTTTTTTTTTGTTTGTTTGTTTTTTTTTTTTTTTTTAGGATTGGCTTATTTTGCTCAGCATGATATTCTCCAGCTCCATCCATTTATAGGCAAATGCCATAATTTTGTTCTTCTTTAATATTCCAAGAATTTTCAGTTATATGTCCTCAAGATAGAGTGAATATCAAACACAGTTGGCACAAGGTTTACAAATTCAGTTCTGTGTTCTGTGGGACGAAATAGCTATTCGTTTGGTCAGCCTTTTGAACATGATAAAGATTTAGTCACCACTTGCCTTTACTCAATGAACCAGTAGAAACATTAGAACAGAAGCATTGTATATCTAAATTTATAAATGGTGTATTTCTATTTTGGTAAGAGTTGCATGTCCCACAATTTCTCAAGGATCCTCACCAAGAGAAATAAAAAGTTTTCATCTGTTTTTACCTACTTCAAAGTGTGACCCTAGCTACACCACTGCTCTGTTGCCTGGTTGATGTTGGTTAGCTAGACAAAATAATGTCAAATATGTTAACATAACCCTTGAAAAAAGTCCAGTCATTTTCATTAATGAAAAGCTCTTCTTTAATGGATGCTGATACATTTGCCCCTATTAACTCAATGAAAGTTTGAATAAAGGTCAGTTACATCAACTGGCTTTGAAATAGTTCTTTTTCTTTGGTGTTATCCTGCCAGGGGGCCATCAATGTTCCGAAATAGCAAAGAATCCCCTTTGAACTCTATCTCTAGTTGCTATCAAAGATTATCTATATTCACATCCATTGTGCTTTTATTTCCTTCAGAGTTTCTCTGTAGCCATTAAGAAATGATTGTAATAAAAGGTATTTAAGAGCTACATAGCTGACATGTCAGAGCAGAAGAAAATTGTCTAGTGCTATAACTATTAATCCTGCTTTATCGTGGAGAAGTTGGAAAAGTGGAACAAGAGAAGAGCCAGCAAAAGATAATGCAGCTGCTTTCCCTCTTTTTACACTTCCCTCTTCTACACTTCAGCTGTCACATTTGTGATGAGCCTGAAGACGCTACTTCTCTACGCTCCCTGCTCGCCTGTCAGCTCTTCTGGAAGAGGGAAATCTCATCCTTGTTGAGTTGACATTTCGTATTCTTATTTTTCTAGATCTTATTAGGTCTTTAAATGATAATGTTAATTTAAAATGTTTAAGGGGATGATAAAGTAGAAAATAGAAAAAAACAAAATAGCCAAGGAAACATTTTTCTGTTTCTTGTTACATTAGTAGCTAGACTCGCTGCTCTAACTGGCTTCCTTTGAGAAGCCAGTGTTACTGCTGCTTCATCATCCAAGTTGACACACTTGCAAAATGACTTGTGTCTTTCCCTAGTGTCCTTTCTGTCCAATGCAAAGAGCGGGTCTCAAATAAGGAACCAGGAGCAGTATGACAAGGGCGGTTCACTTTCAGTGTTTTTGTTAATACTTGGAAGAGGTGTGCAGGCTTCATGAATAGTCATCTAAAGGCTTCATGCAAAGTCATCTCTGAATGGTTTTGATTAAAAAACCCAAGATGCTTTATGTGCTGAGCCTCCTTTTTATAAAGTTGAAACTGAGTGACAAACTCATTGAAAATGACCTTTAGTGGGATATCCAACATCCATCAATTGACATCATTTAGCTCTGACTTAAGCTAAGCTGTATGATAATGGAGAGGAAAAGGTCATGAATTTTGAATTTGTCTCTTGGAAAATAAGTAATAAAATTCTGGAAATAACTTATGACAGTTAAATAACTTTATAGTATCTCTATCAACATTTCCATTTTCATGTTGCAAGGATATGAGGCAAATGTCTATTTTCTTCCAGTAAAAATTTCAAGACTAAGGAACTTAACTCAGATTCTGGAATAGAGTTTTGTTTTCACATTTATTTACATATACACACCCACATACAGATGGATGTACATAAAATGCCTGTGAGGAAGCTTAGTGTGTGTCATTTATGTTATATTGATTTTAAATACATTAATGGATACAAATGGGCTAAACAGATTGGTACCCCACTCTAAAATTATAAAGGAATAGCTTTGTTTTACTGTGGTTTTTCTCAGAAGTATGAAAATATTTTCCCCAAATATATGTATATTTCACTTCTGTCCTCTTTATAATCATTGCCTTTGTTTTTCACAAAAGTCGAAAATTTCATGTAATCAAAGGTCAGAATCATTATTTCAATTTTTAATATTTTTAAAAGTCATAGTGAAGATAGAAGATTTGAAGTGTAGACAAAAATTAAAGACAAATATTTTATCAAAGCATCTTTTATAATTGTTGCATGTTTTTATGATGCATGTTGCTTAGGGAAAAGCACCATCTCCCATTGTGCTTTGAATCTTATTTGTTCATTTAACTTTTATTGTTATCATTTGTCCAAGTTGCTATAATCTTTATAACTCTCATTTCTAGTGGTGGACTGGTATTTCTTTGTGCATATAAGCCATAATTTTAAAATTATGTGTAATTAATGTTTAATTATACGCTCTCCCATTATTCATTATGTTTAATTCAAAGCAAATTTAACTATCAGGATTGCTGTAAGATCCAGATTTGCCTATAGCTCATGTCAGTGCATCTAATAAACCATAGCAATTTTCTCTCTTTCATCCATTCTGTCATTTGTTTGTTAGATGCAATATGGTACCACAAATCAAGCAAATATGTATTTACAAATTATATAAGAATTGACCACAGTTTTTATGCATGAGTTAGGCATAAATTATTATAATTTTGCATTAGTGCAGGCTTTCCATTGTTGAGAACTTCCTATGCAACAGCTGATATATGTAAATATAATATGTGCTACCTTGATCTTTAGCCTTCTTCCACCCATCCAAAACCACCCCATCTCTGCTTGTTCTTTCCTGTGTAAATTGTGTCAGAATAGTTCTGAGAGAGCTAATCCTGGGCGGCTACCAGTTGCAGTCACCTCTATACAACCCCCCACAAACTCCATTGTAAGCTCTCTGTGGCAGGAATGGCTCTCCTAATCCCTGAACAGTTGACCCTCCCTGTCGCCAGTATTCACTGGATTCTATAACACCTGCTTTTGTTTTTGTTTGTGATGTTTGAGGATGGAAATATGAGGAAGCTGTTAAAGACATTTACTCTCTCGTTTTTCTTCCACCAGTGGGATGGAGTAGGACCTCTTCCAGACTGTGCAGAACCACCCAAAGGGATCCAGATGCTGTGGCACCCCTCCATAGTCAAACCCTACCTCACACTGCTCTCTGAGTGCTCAAACCCAGACACGCTGGAAGGGGCGGCAGGTGCCCTGCAGAACTTGGCCGCAGGGAGCTGGAAGGTATGGCTAGTTCGTTACAATACAAAAGACTCTGGAGTTGCAGCAAGTCTTGAGAAAATAATGCAAGTGTAGTTCCAAGAGGTGCAATTCTAACAAAGATGTTTAGGAGAAAAACCAATTATATTGAGTTGTTGGGCTTAGAAAGTTGAAAAAAAATCTTTAAAAAAATGAAATTCTTCTTAAGGTTTCAGAGGTCTTTGAAGACCACTGGTGAATAATATGATCATTGAAAAGGCTGTGAAATTCTTGTGATTCTATGGGGACAGCTGAGCTGCTTGACTTTCAGGGACAATTGTGACATGTGGATGTTTTCAAAGCACCATCATTGGCTGTTAAGAGAGCTAATCTGCAAACACCCATATGAGTATTCTAGATGTTGTACTGGGTCCCAGCCCCCAAAGAAGACCCCTTGCATTTTTAAATCATGAGCTAACAGAGGAGAACAGTATTGTTAATTCCGTTTGGCAAAAACATTTAAACAAATGTATGATTTTGACGAAATTAAGAGGGTCCTTTCTCCAAGTCCTTATGAACTGACACTATTCCTGCTTGATTTTCACAGAAAATTCTCAAGATCCTGATTTTTGGTAGGAAAAGATTCACCAGGGAAAATAATTCTTGACTATGGTCATCATAGTTACAAGCACCAATTTGCCTTGTTGCATTAAAATATAAAAGTGTGTGACCACTCTTAGAGAAATGAAGATAGAATGTATGGGGAAACGCCAAGAGAAAAAACATCCAAAAAAAAGTTTTGATTTTGCCATCATGTTCCATCCATTTAATATCAAAGTCAGGATTTGGGAGGTTCGTAAATCACTCTTTTCTTTGACATTCATTCTCTTCAAAGTGATGTTAACATTGACACATAGCTACAGAATTTTCAGAAGCTCAGAGGCATAGATGTCACTCTTCCTGGCCTCAGATCATCATGTGACTGCACATTCCCTTGTGCTCATAAGGTCCAATGTCAGCCTTCTTGTTCTCTCTCTCTCTCTCTCTCTCTCTCTCTCTCTCTCTCTCTCTCTCTCTCTCTCTCTCTCTCTCTCTCTCTCTCTTCCTCTCTCTCTCATCCTCATTTCCATTACACTAGTCCCAGCCACAACCCCCAGCTCTTCCTTCCAGCTGTGATGACATCACAGCTCCTGGGCCGGGTCCCTGAGTGTGCCTGGGGAGCTGCTTGCTGCTGTGTGGACAGGCTCAAGCTTCCTTGAGAGCCTGAGGAATTAACATGATCGTCCCTTTCCCTCCCTGCCTGTAAAACATCCCTAGTGTTTCTACCTACAGAATTCAGGTCAGGCCAGGCTGGAAGATGTCTCCTACTTTCAACCAGAGATAGGTGCAGACAAGTTTCAAAAGCAGAGTCCCACCAGGCAGAAGGCCAGAGTGTGGCCTTATAGGACTAGGAAGGTCATTCATGGAAATCGCTTCTTTGAAGTGGCCCTCACATCTCATGTCCCTGTAAGCTTAACATGGTCCGTAATTTTTTATTCAAACCACAGTTCAAACGCAGGACCTGCCTTTTCAGAGGGTGGTGATCCTGAGCAGGTTACACCCCTCATGGGTCTCACGTGTGTCATCTTCAAACAGAGAAGACCATGCTGAACTCTCTACCATGCAGATCCATCACCACCTGGATGCAAAGATGGGAACAAGATGGCATGGCCCAAGAATTGTCACATTTTCTGACCAAGAGTCCCCACCAGCACCCCTGCCTTATGGCACTATCTCAACAGGCATGGAAAGGAAGGGACTGTGAGCTGAGACTAACCTGAGGTACAAAGACCTGGATATCCGGATGGTGACAAATCTAATGTGCTATCTAAGTTCTGTTTTTAACCAACTATCATGTTCCCTGAAAAAGATGTAGTTCCGTATCATGATAATTTAAAAATCATGAAATGTCTTTGGGTACTTGAAGATTTTGAATATAAGACTTTGACTTTTAAACTCAGATTCTTTATGTTCAAAACGTTAAAAGGATCTGGCAGGAATATGTAAAAGACCCAAATCAAACTTCTAGAGTTGAAAATAGCATGTCTGAAACTATGGCATTTCATTACATTTAAATGGAATTAATAGCAGATTATTGTAAAAGGAAAAAAAATGTGTGAACTTGAAGACAATAAGGGAGATTATCCAAAAGAAAAGAAGAATGCAGAGTGCATCTTGAGAATCAAGTAATCTTGAGAAATGCAGTGAACTCTCCCACAAGGGAAGGAAGAGAACAGAAAAGAAAATATTTAAGGAAATAATGGTTGAAATTCTTCCACATCTTATGAAAACCAGAAATTTGCAGATTCAAGTAGCTCAAGGAACCCAAAAAACAAGAAACATGAGAAAATATACCAAAGTGCATTATAATTCAGTTGCTCAGAACTGGTAATAAAAGGAAAATCTTAGAAGCAGCAAGAGTAAAAAGACATGCTGTATACCAAGAGCCATGTAGCATCTAACCAGCGAAGGTCAAGAACAGCATCATGGATCATCTATCCCTTGCTGAGCTGCTAAGACTGTCTCTAGAAGAAAATCTGGTCTGTGAGCCCCTGAAGGGCCAACACCAACTTCCACTTGTCTCTGTACCCCACTGCTTGGCTGAGTAAAGATGTCCCAATTTTAGATTATATAATGCCAATTATGAAAGATGTGTAACAATTATTCTCAGTGTTTAACCCAAGCAGTACCTGTCCACACGTCTTTCTTGTAGATTTTGTCTATTCATAAGCATCTATCTATCAGTAAGAATTTAGTAGCATATTATGGACCAGGCCATCTTCAGATGGTCACATTTATGACCAATTACTTGGTCTTTCGATTCAGATACAAATATGCTTTTTAAATGACAAAATCATGGAATTTGCAGGGAAATGGATGGCACTAGAGCAGATTATGCTTAGTGAAGCTAGCCAATCCCTAAAAAACAAATACCAAATGTCTTCTTTGATATAATGAGAGCAACTAAGAACAAAGCAGGGAGGAAGAGCAGGAAGAAAAGATTAACATTAAACAGATACATGAGGTGGGAGGGAAAGGGAGAGAAAAGGGAAATTGCATGGTAATGGAGGGAGATCCTCATTGTTATACAAAATTACATATAAGAGGTTGTGAGGGGAATGGGAAAATAAACAAGGAGAGAAATGAATTACAGTGGATGGGGTAGAGAGAGAAGATGGGAGGGGAGGGGAGGGGAGATAGTAGAGGATAGGAAAGGTAGCAGAATACAACAGTTACTAATAGGGCATTATGTAAAAATGTAGATGTGTAACCGACGTGATTCTGCAATCTGTATTTGGGGTAAAATTGGGAGTTCAAAACCCACTTGAATCAAATGTATGAAATATGATATGTCAAGAGCTTTGTAATGTTTTAAACAACCAATTAAAAAAACAAATATGCTTTTTATGCAGAATAAAGTTGATAGAGTTGTTTTTGCAGAATCTGGGCTCAGCTGTGCTAGCAAGCTGCAGGTTTAGAAGTGTGGCCCTGCTCTGCAGTTCCTGCAGTGTGGAAGTATCTGTGCAAGTCACCAGGCTCGTGTCTCAGGGGCAACCAGGCCAGCATGAGAACTGCTGACAGATGTGGGTAGTTAGGTGTGAAGAGTAAGAAAATGGCAGGTTTGAAAAATGTTCGCTATTTCTATGTTCTCCAATTATCTCCTATTTTGGATTATATAATACCAATTATGAAAGATGTGTGACAATCATTCTCGGTGTATTCTGGAAAGAGCATCTTGCTGTTTCCAGAATATAAGCCTATATATTAGTGTAGCACAGTTGCCCCAGTGTGACTACTGACCACACACATCCAGGGAACATTTATTTGGTAAGTTTTTATAGAGTAAATACTATTAAGAAGGGGAAACTGAAGTCGAGATCACAGAAGTCGTTCTGTATTTTAGACAGTTTAACAACTATACCACTGGATTTCCCAGTCCGCACTGTAGACATGAACTAGAAAATTTAGATACACAGTAAAAAGTCAGGGCAGATACCCTGATGGCAAAGAGAGAAGAAAGAAGAGTTAGGAAAAGTAAACATACAGATGCAAGAAAGAAAAACTCCCAGAGGTTGTTCTAATAACTGGTAGTCATAGTGCTGACCTCTGTCGTCAAGAACATGTTAAATTGCCACTAGTAAATTTTAGAAGACAGAAAGAATTTTAGAATGCCAGTCTTATTCTAAGCTCTGCTTCCCGAATAATTCTAGACAAATGAGTTAGTCCTCAAGCAGGGTCAGTTGCTACTAAGGAACATTCTGTGCAGTTGTAAATAAATATATACTTATGTAGGGACTTTTTATTAAAATACAAATACACAGGTACATATATAATTCAATCACATTATCAACATCTATTACATAATTTATTAATTTACAATGTGGGAAGGGAGGTGGACAATTCTTGGACAAGATTGGGAAAAATTTCATTGAACCAAACACTAACAAATTACTTCAAGAAAATTGTGAATTAAATGGGCAGAAACCAAGCAGGGAAACCCTTATTTTCAAAAGTCTATTTCAAAAGACAGTTCTTGAATAATTAAAATATTGACAGGATGCACAATAGCATCGACTTCCACACAGATTGTATTGCTGTCTGAAATCTAGAGTCTAAGAATGTGTTTTTATAGCAATTGTCAAAATTTAGTGGTATTTCTTTAGTGTCCTTAACTTTTTATGGCCCAACAAAAACAGAAATGTGAAGGTAAAACACCAGAATTTTGCATGGAGACAGCTTTTTATAGACCTCATTGTCTGAAACAATAACTTTCCTTTATGGGAAGAGCTTGCACACTCTTTATTTTTTTTCTGTGACAAATTGACTAGCAAACTAGATCTTCATAATGGCCCTAAACACTTTTTAAAGTTTAAAACACTTATTACTTGGTTTATGGGCATCAGAAAAAAATAATAGCATTATGCAGAAGCAAAGTGATACATGTTTTTCATAGCCGACATGGACATCAATTACCTTTTTCTCATTTACAGTACAATGGTTTTGTTTGTTGCAGAATATTAAAACAATTGGATATAGTAGCCCGAAGATTTCCAAAATGTGAATGAATGCTTCTTCATTCTATTTGTGGATATTTCTATTGTAATTGAACTTTATGGAAACTCAGGGATTAAACTACAAAAATAAAATCTGTACTGGCTATGAAGTCAAGCATGTTAGGAATCTTTGTATTTTCAATTTCCCCCCTAAAATGTGAATATGCTCCCACTGGTTTAAAAAAAAAGATAGGAGAAAAGAATACTTGGATAATAATACGTCAGTATTTAATGAGCTTACATGATAGCAACAGAGACTTAGTGAAGAAGGAAATAGAATCTGTGACCACATGGACCAATTGAGTAAAAAATGTCAGGGAACCAGGAAATTCGAGACTTATTCTTACAGACTGGGACAATGGCCTGAGGAAGGACACTGATTAGCATAGCTTAGTGCTCAGTGGGCATGGGGAAGAGAACCAGGCAAGATTAGGGGAGTTCAACAAAGAGAAGTTAAAGTCATGAGTTGACACCTAAGACAAAGTGAATTGCCTCTGTCCCAGTTAACAGTGTGAGGAAAAGCCAGAGGTTTAAATGCAAAGAAAGACTGTTTTGAAAAGAATTTTGAAAGATTGTGAAGAAAACGGGGCACGAAGCATCATGCCTCATGGGTTTGGACTGGGCCAGAATCAGCACCAGGGTATCTGAGGACTCTGCTCCATTGGAAGTCTCCCAGAGACAGGGCTTGAACAGAGGTGATGTTCAGCCTGAAGCAGGAAGGAGAGGCCCACCCTGAGGAGCAGGCCTAGCCCACAACCACACGTGACTCAGCAGTTCCTTCTCTAAAAGAAGTACTGAGAAGTGCCCACCCAAGAGCCGTCCTGTCTGGCAGATGTCATCTGCATCCACACCACCTGGGCAGTGGACCCATTTTCTTTTTGATGGTCATTGATTTCAAAGATTTCTGAAGTCCTAAGTTGTGGAACTCCATTCTGAAGTTATAGAAACCACTAAACCAAAGGAACTTTCACTTCCAGCTGAGACAGCCAGATGGGGTGGCAAAGCTCTGATTTACCCTCCTTCAAAGAAAAACTACGACTGTAAAATGGAAATATATGAAACAGTGTGGTTTTGGATAAGACACTATGCATTATTCAAGGAAGGACAGTGATCTCAAGAGACAGGAAACAAACACAGTGAGCCCTGTTGGCCTCAGCTATGCCAAGCCATGGCGTAAGGATGGAGAACCCCCAGGGGAGCCTGTAAATGTTCTGCATGGACAAGATGGAGCTGGGAATCTGGGGAGATCAAATGGACTAGAGTTCATAGATCTGGAGATACACAGAGGATTCCCCTCTGCTACGCAGCAGAGAAACATCAGCACATGCATATGAGGGAAATACCCAAGTATGGAGAAGGCCATCTGAAATTACAAGAGAGTGAAATTCAGCACTTGCATAGGATGGGTATAGTGTGTGTTTCTAAGAGACAGGAAAACCTCATAAAGCATGATTCATTGGGTAGAGCACTTAAAGGATCTTGCCTCCATGTGAGGAATAATTAGCTCTGGACTAAACATGTGCTAATCTTTCCTATTGAATCTTAAACGTGACATCCAAGTACATCAACAGTTTCCAAGTAAATTAGTTGCATTCTAGAAGAAAGCTTTAAAATATCTATGGGAATACAAGAGCACCCAGTATTGAATTTAAGAATGTCTGGCATCCAGTTGAAAATTACCCTGTTATCACATAAAATTTTTAAAAAGTACAATTCATAATGAGAAACCAGCTCAGAACTGACAGTTAAAATTGGAAAACAGGAATTTTTTTTATAACTTTTAGTTTTATATGTGTTCATAAAGTTAGTTAGGAACAGAACATACATAAAAGAAGGAAATGAAACTTCTAGAGTTGAAAGTACAATGAGTAAAATGAAAAAAAAAACACATTAGACATCTGCAGATTAGACACTGTAGAAGAAAAAATTAGTGACCTGGAAAATGGGAATAGAAACTATCTCAAATAAAAAACTGAAAGAAAAAAGAAAACATACAGGTTGTTAATGAACATCAATTAGTATTTGGAGTCACCAAATGAGAGGAGAGAAAGGAGAAAGAGGACCAAAAAATTGAAGGAATAAAAATTTGAAAATTTACCAAATTTAATGAAAAAAAAAATTGTAAACTTGCAGATCCAATCAGTTCAAAAAATCCTAAACTCCATGAACATGAAGAAACCATAGCAAGGTGCATCATGATCACACTTTTCAAAACCAGTAATAAAGGTAAGCACTTAAAAAGCAATAAAGGGGAACCTGTGTTCCTACAAACCTACAAAGATGAGGCATCATATTTCCCATGAGCACAGGCAGTGGGAAGACATCTGTAACACCGAAGAAACAGGGAGCCGGCTACACTCCTCCTATAGTAAACTGGTCTTAGTTTGGTATCTAACAGATGCAACATGTCCCTAAAGGAAACGTCCAGGTTGCTAATTACATTATAGCAGCTGTAGAGCTAGCTATAAATGGAGACTCCTCCCAAGCCTGATGAGAGCCTGGACTAACCTGGAAATGGACAGTGTTCATCACCTGGGCAATGGTGCCAGAGAGAAATCCTAACATAAAAACACCACCTGAATTGGACAGCACCCTCAGAGAGGTGGTGGCTGCCACGTGCCATCCCAACACTCGGTTCTTCCCATCCTGCAGAACAGCAAGCGTGCATATACCCTGAGTGGAAGGCTCCAGCTCCCCACACAGGGGCCACAAGAGAAGGGATGCATGTTCCTCCCACTTGGGACCCTAGCAGCACCTTTGTGGCAGTGGTCATTACCCACCAACCCCACTAGTGACAGCAGTGGATTTCTTTCTTCATAGATCCTTTTAGAGGAGAATGCTATTGTTAAGCACTAAAGCACTTGATGCTGTATATCAACCTGACATCTTCTCTCATCAATTAAACATGTAAAAATCTCCTACTGTGGGCTGGAAACTGAAAGACGGTTGAAAAAAGGAGAACAATATGACTTGGTCTCTTCTCTTATAACAAACCTGTGAGTAAAGAGTTCAGATAGCCATTGTATTTGCTGGGCTCAGAGTGTGCGCAGGTCCAGGGTGACCCTGAGGTCACTTTGACAAGGAAGTGGTAAGGCAGGAGGAGGCTCACTCCCAGCATCATTGGTTGAAACCTCAGAGCTAGGATTCAGTGACTTAAATTCCCTTTAGTACTCTAGTAGAGGCCATTATTTAGGGAAATACCAGCTGCCGTAACAAAGGAATTTCCAAACATGCAAGGGCCCAAGCAAGAAGAAACCAGGAAGACCCTTTCTCTTATGGTGTCAGAGTAAGGGCAGGGGTTAGAGGCAGGAAGCCCCTCCAGGAATTAATTCACCCAAACTGAGAGTGGCTCTGTCATCTTCAACATGTGGCTCACAGAACTGCCCACATCACTACTGTCCACCAACACGAATCGAGAAACAACACAAAAGACTCAAGTCCATCACAGGAAATGTTCTGTTATCAAAGCCAGGTCACACCTGTAGGTCCTTTCTTATATCTGGGCTCCACTCCTGGTCACCAGAAAGCAGGTCCCCAAGATCCTGCTCCACCAACATTGAACAAGAATTTGCAGGTAGGTGATCTAAATCCAGATTCAATAAAAATAAAGTTCTCTCTTCTAGTGGAACAAGGATTTGCTAATATATCCAATTCATGTTACAAAATGAAGCACTTACTATCTTAATAAAAAAGAATTGCCCTTGAGTCACCTGACTACCTGAGCTTCTACAACAACTCTGCTCTGCACATGCAAGACCACATGGCCTCACCAATGTGGTCCCTCCAGACCATGCCCTAAAGTCAAGTTTCAGACTTCTCCTCCCCATCACCTAATGGAAGAAGTGGTTTGCTATCTCCAAAGTAGAATGTTTTCTGGATTTAAAAGAAAAATATGAAGTTCACCCCTTCTACCCATGAGGTGCTGTACTTAAAAAGACAAAAAAAAAAATAGATATGTTAAAGGAAAAGTTTTCCAAACTGCTATCTAATAAGTGAGAAGAAGAAACACCTGAATTATTTTTATCAGATATTGAATAAAAAATATGGCTGTATCTGCCCTGTCTGTGTACACAGTGACGAGAGCCTACCCCTTCCCGTCTGCATACCTGCATCTCTACTGCGGAAAGGGCAGGAATGTCAGCACCTTCATCTGAATTACGCCCTGTCAGTCACCCCTTCTCAGTGGTGTGCTCATACAGTGCCGTCATGAAGGAAACACAGGAGACTCAGAATAAAATCTAATCATATTGAAGCCTGCCAGGCCTCCCCTCTACCAGAGCCACTCTTAATCACCAAAAGGCATTTCTAAATGCCAGTCACACATAATGATGATCTTTGATAACATTTACAATAAAAAAATAAATAAAATCTTCCTGTGTTCAGACAGGTTCATTTAAAAAAATTTTTTTTCAGTTGTAGATGGATACAATATCTTTATTTATTTATTTTTATGTAGTGCTGAGGACCGAACCTAGTACCTCACACATGCTAGGCAAGCACTCTACCACTGAGCTAAAGTCCCAGCTCCAGAAAGGTTCATTTTTAAAGAAAAGTTTTTTTAATTGAAAATTACTGATTCTTAAGATAGCTGGAGAGCCGGGAAAACAGGTATACTTGTTCTTATTTGTTTAGCAAATGTTTCCTCTGGGTCTCTCTTGCTCCAGCTTGACCTTCTTTATCTGTTCTTACTGTGAAAGCACATCAAAATGCTTCCCCCCCCCCAGGAAACCCTATTGGCTGGAAATTTATAATTTCAGCATGAATACATGCAATAAAATTCAGTATTTGCACTAATCTGATTCACATTTAAATAATATAGTCAGACAAAGGAAAAACACTTTAAACATACTGTAACTACCATTGACTTAACCAAGATTTGATGTATTAATTGATTTATTGCTTTGCAAACATAAGGAAATCCTTCATTAGTCCTCCCCATTAGAGATACCACTTTAAAAAATAGATTTTAGAATTTTGAAAAGAAAGCTATATAATCCTAAAGGATAGCACTGAATTTAAAGAGCCGACACCCACGTCCCACATTCACTGTAGAGAAATCCATCGTGAGAAGGGCCCAGTTTCTCCACAAATCCTAGAGCAGCCACCAAACACAGTTCTTTTTCAACCTCAAAACCTTGGTAATTCAGATTATAATAATAAAACAAAACAATGTGAATCATGCAGGGGAAAAAAAACATGGTTTCTGAATATTTAGTACATTGCTTTCATAGTAAACTTCCAGTGAAATAAGGCTGAATAAATAATTTTGGGGAAATGCTTTCTGCCCTCTTATCATGAGAGCAAGGTACCATGATGAATAACGTGGTATTGTAAATCAATTCAGAAGCATATTTCATAATCCGCAGTCATCTATACCAAACTCATTATATGTATTTCTCATTGTATAGAATGGGACTTTGAATACATATGACCCTGAGATACCACAAGATGCTCAAGTGCTTCTGAAAAATTAAATTATATTTGGAGGAGTTACGTTCTCAAACGTGACCTTTCTTTACCATGTCAGAAGAAAAAGTGGGGCGCTGGGCACAGTGTGCACACCTGTAATCCCAGCCACTCAGGAGGCTGAGGCAGGAGGATCAAAAGTTGAAGACCAGCCTGGGCTACTTAGCAAGACTATCTCAGAGTAAAATAGGTTTCAAAAACAAGGATGGGGATGTAGCTCAGTGATTGAGGGTGTGCTTGACAAGTATGAGGTCCTAGGTTCAACCCCGTTACCACAAAAAAAGAAACTAAGGAGGGGGGGAAAAGGAAGGACAGAGATAAAGAAAGAGAGGGAAGGAGACAGAGGGATGGATGGAGGGAAGAAGAAAAAGTGGGGAAATGACTACTTTAATATAAAGTCAGTGGGAAAATGCTTATTTAACAGGAAAGAGTTTAATTTCAGATACTTCTAAAGCCAGAGTACTCTTGAAGAATAGAAAATTAATCAACAAATTCAGAATTTTAGCAATATAATGGGTTCACCCTCAGAACAGACTATTTTGTACTTAAAGGAGAGCGTTATCTTTAGTTACTTAGTAAATTGTTGGGATTTAAAGAGGGAAAAGCTAAATTACAATGTTAATCTCCTTTTAGGGACATAATCAGCTTAAACAGAATTGCCTCATCTTAAGCAGAAGAGAGATTTTTAGAAAAATTATAGCTATCAGTTGTGTTTAGAGACAAGATGCAATTTTTCAAAATCAAGCTCCTTGAGATATGAATTACAGTGGATGGGGTAGAGAGAGAAGATGGGAGGGGAGGGAGGGGGGATGGTAGAGGATAGGAAAGGTAGCAGAATACAACAGTTACTAATAGGGCATTATGTAAAAATGTGGATGTGTAACCGATGTGATTCTGCAATCTGTATTTGGGGTAAAATTGGGAGTTCATAACCAACTTGAATCTAATGTATGAAATATGATATGTGAAGAGCTTTATAATGTTTTGAACAACCAATAAAAAAAAATTTAAAAAAAAAAAACATACACATACACATCATTCATAAAAAAGAAATAAATGATAATGAAAAAGCTATATCAGGAGACAAGAAAAAAAAAAAAAAAAAATCAAGCTCCTCAAAATCCACATTCCAGAGAAGCAGCCTGGGCTTAAAGGGTTAAAAACATTGACTTCACATTATCACCAAACCCTCCCAGTACATGCAGTGAGGAATTTATTCAGCACAGTTTCATGTGCGAGTAAACTTTGTTTTACACAATTCACTTCAGGTTCACCTCTGAGCCCTTGTTTTAACTGATGGAAGAAAAAAAAAACTGGGGGGTGTGGGATGGAGAATGGAAAGAAGAATCAAACAGACTTTTCTAGGTGAACTCAACCAAACCAGCTGTTTTGTGGTCCCTTCAGGGTTAAAGCGTGGCTACCTTCCCACTGTCAGCCCTCCTCCTATCGTTACCCTCAGCAGTTGAAGCTGAATTTGGGGATCTTAGAGGCACATCCTGCAGAGGAAATGGGAACTGGATCCTGAATTGGTCCCATTTCTCAGTCTGGAAGCACCTCTGCCCTGTGCAGTCTCTTGTCCAGGACCCACACAGATGTGCCGATTGGTGACTGGGCCATCTCTGGCCCATACCCTCCTCCTTGCTGCTCAGCTCCCCTGATGTGCGGCCGTGTCCTCTCCATGCCCACACTCCTATGTGCGGCCTCCTTCTTGACCAAGTGACCTCTTTACAGCTCTTGTGCCTAGCCCATTCTCCATTGACCGATACACCTTGTCCATTTAAGCCACAGAAACCCTCAGGGGCTATCCTTTGCCACACTTGCACCACAGGAGCATTCTCCAGACCCACAAGCCATGTCGCCATCCCTACCCTGTGGCCCCCACTCCGGAATGAGAGCAGAGACTTTGCTTGACCTCCTCCAGCCACTGCTATGGTCCAAGAAGAAGCAGCACAGTTCTCCTGAGTCTGCACTACCGTCCTCAAAGGGGGGTTCAGCAGCAGCAGGTGTGGTCTGGGGACATGTCAGAGTTCAGGTGGCAACCCCCACCAATGATGTTGCAGCTCTTGTTCTCTCCCCAAACTCTGTCTTCCTTCTCCCAACCTAGAGGCTCTGTGTGAACTGCAAGGAGAGGGCAAATTGTCTCCACCTGTTTTAATCGCCTTTCAAAGGTGCCCCATCTTCTACTTGGACCTGTGCCCTTCAGCCCCACACACTAAGCACTTGTGCTGGCCCATTCTGCAGCTCACGCTTCTCCCAAGGAAGAGGCATGAGCAAGGAGCAAGACGCGGCCACAGCACGTCTTTCCTCTGTACCATCTGCTCAGCGCCTGCTGCCCTCAGTCTGCAGCACAGTGGCAGAGTTCATTCCTAAGATTCCTATCTTAACTGCCGTGAGTTATGTACCCTTCTCTCTGTGTCTTCACTTTTATGACAGTGTTACTACTTCTACTGTAGTTTTGATTAAAACTCTTGGCAACCCATACACTCTTCTAGCCACTGCAGGGTCTGCTCTGCTCCTGAGGCAGTGTACCTCTGTTTAGGAAGAACCCTTGTTAGCCTGGCATTTCTATGCTGCTTGCACCTGTGAAGCATTCTCCATTTCCTAAACAGCTGTATCTATAGCATGGCATTTTCTAAACAGCTGTATCTATAGCATGGCATTTTCTAAACAGCTGTATCTATAGTAGGTCATCCCCTCTTTTAACTTCTCACTGACCGACACGTGGATTACACATGACCTACGTCAGAACTGGTAGGCTGATGCTTTACAGAGCATTGCAAGCACATATCTTTGAATGTGTAAAAGAGCCTTACAAACTTGCAACATCTTTTGAATGCAATTTAAGTAATTTATTCTGAGTTACCATCTACTGTGGTGATACTAGAAATCATCCATACATATACAAATACCAAGATGACTTAAATTTGCAAAATAAAATTTATTAATAATTTGAGTGTCAGATCCATTGTCTGGTTATCCTATTCACATAGGAAGAACATATTACTGTTGACCATTTTCTCATATCAAAAATGGCCGACTCATACCCACTGGGGCACTACATGGCCATTCGTCCATTGCTGTTACTCTCAGATCTGTTCCTATCAGAGCTGAAGGACTCTCATTACTTTCCAAACACCAAATCATCTTTCCATCCAACCTCTGGGGAGATTTCCAAAAAGGTCAAAGCCATGACTGTTCCTTCTTGGCTCATTTCAGATATGGCTAGTCGCCCTGCCTATGTGGGAGGATAGATGAGGAAAGGGCAGTGTCTGAAAGACCTAGCATCAAGACTTAGGCAAGAAGGAAGGAAATGATGGCAAGGGGAACAATGTCAGCAGATCTGGAGAAACAGGAGCCAGGCTCAGCTTCACGGGTGACTCCTGTGGCTATTATTTAACATCTTTGTATATAAATCTCTTCTTCTATAAATGTTAATGCTGACCTCCCTGAGGCCTGGAGATGGCAAATGCATAAACAGGAGGCATGGGGCCTGGAAAGAAGTGGTACTGGGGAGGAGGGCCTGCTAGGGCTCCTGCTTCAGCCTGCCTAAGTCACCAGGAGTATCCCTGCAGTCCCCCAGAAGGTCAAGAATTCTCCCCAGTGTTAGGGTTTACTGTTGCTGTTCACCTTGCAGTATGTCCATGTTGACACTACACTCCGACTGACATTCTGTTCCTTCCTTTTTCTAGCTTCCCTCCATGGTTTTAGGTTTGAGCCCAACCAGGAGTGGGCTGCCTAAGCTCAGGCTTGTGGCCTGTTCTGGGCTGGGTGCTGGAGGCCCAGGACTTTAGTGGTAGGGAAACACATGTGTCCAAAGGAGTCATTTTCCAGCATGTGGGTCCAATGCGCCAATGCATGGGCCTTGGTACCGGGGGAAGGATCCTCCTCCCCAGGAAGGATGTCAGGCCAGACGTCTAAATCCTAACAAGCAGCTTCAAACCTCTATGCTCTTCAGCATCTCAGATTCCTGGCTGTCCATCTCTTTGCTCTCTAAGAGTGGGGCTATAAAGTAGTTTCCTGCAACCAAGAGACGTCTCAGTGGGTTTTATCTGCTTTCCACCCCTCAGGCTTCCTGAGCTCAAGGACAGAAGGGGGCAGGAGAAAAGCGTGCATTATTGGATGATGGTGATAAGAAACTATGTGAATGTGACTTCTAACTTAGGACAGGATGAAGTTGTTTGTTTTTTTAATCTCATATTTCATGCAGGGCTGGGCTGAGGATGTGGCAGGCATGGCGTATGCCCTACGTTCACTGCCAGAGGGGGCTCCCTGCCTGCCACAGGTGAGAGCCAGCTCTGGGGTGCCTGCCCTTTATGGGGGAAGGAGGGTGGAGAGGGCCCGTGGGGGAGGGGTGGGGAGGACTGGTCCCCAGGAGGACTCCCTCAGAATCCAAAACCTCATTCCGTGAATGCAGTTTTCTCAGCTCAGAAATGAAATTGCAACAGATCCAACCCTTACGTGTCAATTATTTATTGCACCCTCTTCTCTGGGACACTACAGAAGAATGTAAAGCATGTATGCACATGTATGCAAAGCTTTTGAATCTAAATCTTGAATCTAAATCTGAATGCTTTACTTCTCTGATACTGCCCATACATTTCAATTTGAAGCATTAACTCTATTCCATTAAGGCCTATGAACGCCGACCCCCCCAAAACATATTTTTATGTCTTACTTTATAAATAAGACATTGAATTATGACCCTGAACATAATGCATTTTGATCTTTTTAAAAAAATAAGTTTCCAGTTTTCACTCTTGGTTGTCAATGACATGTTCACCCCCCCTCCCACCCCACCCCTGCCTTCTCTCTTTACTGTTCAGCAAAGGTCTTACTCCTTTGTGTGTTTGGCAACTGATCTCTCAGCCACACCCCCTCCAAATTGAGAGCTCTTTTGCAAATTCACCATGTTCAATTCATCCCACTCTCTATTTTTTGGTGGTTCTTTTTTTAAAAATCTTATTGAGAATGGCCAGCCCTGCCTGTCCCAGCTCTCCACATCTTAAAGCATTAAGCACATCCCACCAATGGCTTTCAAACTCAACTGCTAGAAATACCGTCACAAGAGAAGCGAAGTGTGGTTCATGGATTAACCCTGAAACCTTTATTTTATGTTGAAGGCAAAAAAAAAAAAGTTAAATCATGTAAATGCATGTCTAACTCATTCAACCTATTCTACAACTAGGTCTTGATAATGCATCCTTTGGCTCCTGTAAACAACCGTCTGAAACCCACCCATAATGTTTGCTTATAGGCTTTTCCAGCTCTGTTCCTAATGTCCTTTGCCTTCCCTCTTTTGGCAGTGGTCAGTATATATCCGAGCTGCTGTCCGAAAAGAGAAAGGCCTGCCCATTCTTGTCGAGCTGCTCCGAATAGACAACGACCGTGTGGTGTGTGCGGTGGCCACGGCGCTCCGGAACATGGCCTTGGACGTCAGAAATAAGGAACTCATCGGTATGTTCTCTGACTCACAGAGTCCCAGTTTCTCGGTGAAAATGCTTTCTTATGGGATGTGTGTGGCGAGACCGACATGTAGTAACACGTGTGAGCAGATGCCGTGCGTTTATTAGCAGCCTCATGTTTTCCAGGTCTCCTGCTTCAAATCTAGTGAACTGACGAATCATTTACAATTTAGAGGGAAAGGTAGTTTTGTTGACCTTTTTCATCCTTGCAAATTAAAAGTGACCACATGCTGAGCACTTCATCCTGTCATCCTGAGTCCCTCAGAAGACTGTGTTTGCCTCCCACTTGTGAGCTGAGGAATCCTGATGGGGTACACCTCCCTTTGCTCCCCCTCTCTATTTTCAATTTATTTTGGATGAGACCATACTGAATCCCTAATCCTATTTCTTTTTCTACATCACCACCCCATGAGATACTGAGGACCTTTGATTGTTGATTCATTGAGGAGGCAATACACTCACATATTTATTCAACAAACATGTGTTTATAATCTACTTCACTCCCGGCCAATTCTAGGGCTGGAGATTTATATCAATGAGTGAGACTAAGAGAAAGTATTGACCTTGTGGAGTTTGCATTCAGGAGGGAGGAGGGGTCCAATCAACAAATGAAGCACACAGTGTCTTAGGAAGGCTTCACGGGGAGAAATGGAGCAGAGAAAATAAGGCTGTGATTGGTAAGGTTGCGAGTTCTTTTTTAATTCACATAACATACAGTTAATCTTTCTAAAGTGTATAGTTTTGGTGCCATTTGGTAATTCCCAGTGTTATGTAACCAGGACCTCTGTCAAGACCCAGAACGTTGTCACCACCACGAAGGGCCATCCATGTCTATTAAACAGCCCTGTCCCTCCTCCTCCTCCCCACCTCGGGCAGCCACCAAGCTGCTTTCTGTCTGTGGGTTGCCCTGCTCTGAACCTTTCAGGTGCTTGGAGCCAGGTCATATGATTTCTTTCCTTTCCTTTGCTCAGTTTGGCGTAATCTCATGTGTCTATTTTTGTTTCATTACCTAAGCTTTTGGAGTCAAATACAGAAGAAAATCATTGCCTGGACTGATATTGTGTAGATTTTCCCATTTCCTTCTGTGAGTTCTATTGTTTCAAGTCTCCTGTGCAGGTATTTAATCCATTTTTAGTTCATTTTTTTGTAGATGATGTGATGTAAGGGTGCAGTTTCATTCTTCTGCCTGTGGATATCCAGTTTATTGTTGGAATTTTAAATGAGAGGTCAAGGTAGGAGTGGTCAGAAGGTAACTCTTGAGCCAATACTTAAGGGAAGCAGATAGCCATGCAGATATTTAGGGGGAAGAGAATCCAAGGTGAAGGGGCAGCCTCTGCAGTCAGCTCCCTGGAGTGAGAGCTGGGAGCAAGCCAGTGGGGGAAAGGCCTTCAGGGAACCTAATGTGTCTGTAGGGCAGGTGGTGGGAGCCCAAGTCAGAGAGATCTCCTAGTGCCTCTCTCTTTGTAGGTGAAGAGGCCAATCTGGGTAAGGATGATGCTTGGGGAAGGATGACCTCACAGAAATTTGGTGGGAAACCGCTGTGGTCCCCATGGACTATTGTCCTGATGGATAGGCATCTGGTATTGAGATGATTCCTGTAGGGTTGTTGGTCAGTTTAGAGAACACATTCTGGCAGACAGAGCAGGTAACAGGTGTCAGTGGACAGCATCTGGAGACTGGGCCAGCTACTATGGCCAAAATGCAGCTTACTTGTGGCCTCTAGGGAACTGGGAGAAATAAGATATGAGTGTACCAAGGGACAAGACTCCATTCCTGAGCAGCTGGAAGACCAGGCGTGACAGACTAAACCCTGTATCTGGGAACCAGACACTTTTTCTGCCATTTCATGATACCCATCAGATCCTTCAGTGAAAACCAAAGCATTTGCAGTTTTTTAGCCATTTATTCAAAGTGAAACCAGACTTCAAATCTGTATCTAGTAAATTCAATTCATCATGCTTGCAATATGTTAAAAAGTAGGGAAAAAAACAGGCATGGTGGTGCACACCTATAATCCCAGTGGCTTGGGAAGCTGAGGCCAGAGGAACACAAGTTCAAAGATGGCCTCAGCAATTTAGCAAGACCTAAGCAACGTAGCAAGACCCTGTCTCAAAATAAAAAGTAAAAACTGGCTGGGGATGTGCCTCAGTGATTAAGTGCCCCTGGGCTCAATGCTGGTACCAAAAAAAAAAGGCAGGAAATCAACTTGAAATTTGATATTTATAGTTAGTTTGAGTTTAATCTAAGTTTTTGTGATTTAAGTATATTTTGTATATTTAAACTAGGTCATTAGCTCAAAAGGTCAAAGTACCCTCTCCATATACACTTTTGTTTTCCTTGGACAGATAGCACTGGGGCTTCCAATAAAATCCTCTCTCCTCTGTAACGTGGAGGAAAAATCAATAGCTAATCAGTCTACTGCCTGGGTGCTAACTACTGGCTATTGTGTGCTTGTGTGTTTTATTTCTTTTGGTGGATTAAAATATAACAAAATAGTGAACTATTGATTGGGTTTCTAGCCCGTAGGCATCTCTTCTTTCTCAAAAGCCAGTTATCTAGTTCTCTCTCTGAGGCAGGAACATTTGGAGCTCCATATTGCTCATGTTAAATTAAGCTTTTACTATCAAATGTCACCCGACAGGAAATGGAGCCAGTCATTTAGAAGCAGAAGTGAAAATATCTAAGTCATGGGCTTTACAGAATCAATAACTTTTTTCTTGAATGAGAAGAGCTGAATTTTAAAAAAAACATTAGATTGCCTTAGAAGAAAGAAAATGTGACTTTTGCTAACTCTTCTACTTTAAATATTGCATTATAGTAGGTGTTTTTGTAGGGAAATGATATGAATAACTTTATGCATTGAAACCTGCAGTTACTTTGAACATAGACCAACAAGAAAAGGAAGAGTGAATGTGAGGTTCTTCTCCCATCGGCTCTCACTGAAAGATTTGGTGACCTCGCCTGATTTCATTTCTTTAAAGCTCATCTGTATGCTGATGACTCCCAATTCTGTCTGAGGTCTCATGGCCAGCATTCTGCCCACTTGTTCACTCACTGGATGTCTAATAAGCATCTCCAGTATAACATGTCCACAAACCTGATCCTTCCCCAATATCCCCATTATAGCAAAGGGCCTGTTGCCCTTGATGTGCCCAGGAAAAGACACCCTGGGGTCTTCTTCAACTCATATCCACCCCACTTTCATATCAAATCCATCAACAAATCTGGTCATCCTCTTGGATTTTCCCAGAATCTAACACTTGTTAGCATCTTCATGGCTTTCTCCCTGGTCCAGATCTCCCATTGTCTCTCCCAGGTTTTTACCGTGGCCTCCTACCAAGTCCCTTGCAGCCCCATTATTCCTGTGTGGTCATTTGTACAGCAGCACAGTGGTGCTGTTAAAACCTGAATCATCAGGCAATTTCTTCACCCCAAATCTTCCTCATCACCGTCCAAAACTAGGTCTTTGTAAGGCAGATGTGACTCTATCAGACCCAGCTCCCTGTCACCTCCCAAGACACCACATGTGGCCTCTCCACATCAGTGCCTTTGCTGTGGACATCAGTCTCTGATTTTCCTTTATCACAGGAGCCAAGACCCTCCCGTGGGGCCGTTGAACTTGCTGCTCCATCTTCCAGGAGTCCTCTTCCCTCAACTCACTCCATTTCTTACCCAAACACTACATTCCCAAGAGACGCCTCACTGCCCACCATAAGAAGCATCCCACCCTGTCTCCTTCCCCGCGTAAGTCTTCTCCACAGCACAACACTGATCACCTTCTGATAGACGCCCCAACTTAAGGTGCTTCCACTTACCTTTACAGTTGTGTGAAAGCAATACTCACTCAGTAGAACCTGTTCTTACAATTTGAATCTTGATCTTTTCCCAGGCTAGTGATATGAAATCGGATCCTCTATTTTGATATAATGACAAGCTCCGGGTCAGCTAAAGGACCCCAGCAGGTGGAAGCAGTCTGTATCTATAGTGTGCTGTACTGGTGAGCTGTGATGTTCAGTAGGTTAGGTGCATTAAATACCTTTGACTGACAGTATTTTCTGCCGCAGTCTGGCTGGGCACAATCAGGAGCCACTTGTCAAAAGAAACTAACTTTATTTTTAGAACCACACACGCCAAACAAAATAGCCTCTCAGGAAAAACCCTCAGAGCCTCAACTGCCACCACCGGCTTTCCACAAGCCTCTCTCTCCCACACAAGCTTCTCTCCACCTCCCACAATCCTCCTGCTCTTGAGGCCGATTGGCTGGGTCACGTGGGCGGAGCCAAAAAAGTCCCCCAATGAGCAGCTCCGTGGTCTGAAAGGGCAGGGAAACAGTCCAATGAGCATCACCGCAGAGGAGCCAATCAGCTAGATGTTGCTGGGGCCGAGGAGCCAATCAGCTAGATGTTGCTGGGGCCGCTGTGAGCCAATCATCAGCCAGCAGCTGGAAGTTTGCTGGCAGCTGGAAGTTTGCTGGGGCCCCTTTGGCTGTGGCTCTCAACAATTTTCAGCTTACCATAGTTTATTGTGGGTATAACCCCATTGTAAGTCGAGGAGTGTTGTACGTAACCAATTTTTCATCCTTCTTCTCTCACTGCAATGTGAACCCATTGAGGGCCAGAAGCACTGCCTTGTTTATTTACTGATGGGTCCCATGTGCCTAGAACAGTGTGGTTCCATGTGGGGACTTAATAAATATTTGCCAAATGAAAGAAGGAACTCGATTTTTATTTTCTAACCATCATCTTGAAACAAACTCCAAGTCGGCCAAATAATAATAAAGCAAATTAACTAAAAGAGTAACTAGGGAAAAGGGGTTTTATGTTAATAAAAATCAAAACAGGTTATTTCCTTCTTAAAATATGAGATGCATGGAGACACTCAGAATTTCAGAAGGAATCCAGTTTTGCCATCATTGTTTCTGGGGTTTACAACTGTCCATAGATTATTTTGTAAGTAAGGGGTTGGGGTGGGCTGGCTGTCGCATTGTGGTCACAGAACATCTTCCTTGGGCTCCACTATCTGAATAGCTCTTAAGAAGCTATTGAACGATAATCACTCTGCCCTGTTAGGTCTAATGAGAAGCCTACAGCAGCACCAACCGGAATGTGACTTGCTCTACCTCTCCATTATCTTCCTCCTGGGGCTGTTCCCATGGTTCTGTGTATGTCTCTGTGATAAGTGGTAAGTATGCTGTAGACAGACCTATGTGCTCCGAACGATGTAGCACAGTAGCTGAGGTTAATGTACATCTGCACATTTCTTTGCAAACTTCAAAAATGTTAATTATCCTTCTGAATAGGGAAGACTTTTAAAAAGAATGGCAGTAAGTAGCTTTGGTGAGAAGGCAAAAAGGCTGTACAATACTGTGTCACTTCAACAAGTTTAGCAAGTGCCACCTGTTTCAGCACTTGGACAGTTCCTGATGAAACCTGCAGGCCCAATCCCCACCCTCCACCAACAAAGCAAAAAAAAAAAACAAAAACGAAAGCCTGACAGCACATATGAACCTATCTTAGGTTTCTGTTGTGTAATTCTATCTTTTTTTTTTTAGAGAGAGAGAGAGAATTTTAATATTTATTTCTTAGTTTTCGGCGGACACAACATCTTTTGTTTGTATGTGGTGCTGAGGATCGAACCCAGGCCGCACGCATGTCAGATGAGCGTGCTACCACTTGAGCCACATCCCCAGCCCCTAATTCTATCTTCTTGTTGCCTCTGTTTTTTCCACGTGTGTGTCACATCCTCCCCACTAAAATAATAAGCAGGGAGGGTCAGGTTAAGGTTAGAGCTAGGATTCAGGCTGTATGTAACTGATATCCCATAATGTCTGGCACATAACAGGCACTCAGAACACAATTGCTGAATGTGTCAGCTGGCAGATGAGTAACATGGGTCACTATTATGAAGAGCAGATCTAGCGGATGTTTGGGACTCCCAAGTCGGGAGAGAAGGGCAGGGGTTATGTGGATGTGTTTCAGCCTCTTTCCACAGTGTCTAGCAGCAGAGTAAAGAAGCTCATATGCTCCCTCAAACCCAAGACTCTAAGAACTCATTCTGCTGCTGCTTAGAAGAGGTCTGAGACTGGGGGAAATAGTAAAGCTCTCTGTATGTGACTCAGTCACTGCCAAAGCTCTATGCTGGACACGCTGCTGCAGTGACATTCCCAGAACCACAGAGCACCCTCCCTTGACTTCTCTGGGTAGTGGCTGCTTGCCACACTTTGTGGCACATTGGTCAGGACTGGGATGCTATGAGCATCTCTCCAGCTGCCTGTGTGCCTCCCTAGGCCTAAGAGAGGAGCCTGCTCAAGGTGCAGCCACGCCCTGTTGCCCTGGTCCTTTTGCCTCATCCTTCTGGGTTTGCAGGACTCTCCCTCCCTCTACCACCATTTGTATGGTTGGTTCTCTACATTTGTGATGACCTCTGAGAGAGGTTCTCTGACACCCCCCTGCATGTTCATATCTATGAGCCATCCTTCACCTTGGTTAACCATCTTTTCACGGTGTCAGTGAGCTGAGCTTCTGTCCAGGCAATCTTCTCCTCCCTGTTGGAGTTGTACTCCAGCCTCAGTGGGACACAACCAGATGCTGACTTTGTCTGGGGTCAGGTTGCAGCTCTCTGCAACATGCCCCTGCAGGGAGGGTAGAAAAAGGAACCAAAGTCTCCATGTGAGGTCGGCAGTCTCCAACGCTCACTTGCCCACACTGTTGAGTCATGAAAAAAAAAAAAAAAAAGGTAGTTTCTTGTGTGGAGTTAGTTACTTTTTAAGCAGTCAACCCATTGCTCTTCTCCCTCCACAAGCTTTCAGATCACCCTTTCATCCTTTTGGGGGGTTCAGGGAGTTAGAGAAGAAGTGGAGATCTTCCTAACATTCTTTCTTGCCCCAATCTGTTTTAAATATTCAGATAAAAGCTGTTTATCTGGCCACTCAAAAGACTGCTTCAGGATGAAGAATGCTGGTGATATTCAGTTCTGTCTTTAACTGAAAGTACAGACTGAATGAAGAAAGTGGAAATGCTGTCCAGGAATGACAACCACCCCTTCCCCAGACAGATCTTTACTTGTTGAGAAACATGTTTTCCTTTGGAGAACGAGGATGGTGGGGAGACGGGGGGGGGGGGGGGGTGGAAATCTTCATCATATCAGTGCTATCCTGAATGCTGCATAGCTTTGTACACATTGCCTTTCATTTGGAGATCCCACAGCTGAATTTTTAAGAGGTATTTTATGCAATTCTAGACCTGGAAAAGGCTTATTTTTATTCAAACTTTGAAATATATTCTTTGCTCAAACCCTTAATCATGCACAAAAGCATGTTCTCTGGGGAACCAACAGATACCTGCAAATGCTTCTCAAGAAATAATTCCTCAAAGTCTGCCTGGCTTCTGCAGCCCAGGATTGAAATAAGTCCCAGGTATCATCTGTCTGCCTGTGGAATACCATGTGCCTGCACAGCATCTCCTGGCAGGAATGGAGAGCAGAGGGCTCTGAAATCTCAGGGCTTCCTACCAGTTAAAATAGATGCCATGTGCTTTATTATGTTCCCATCTCATGCCAGTAGGTTTTGTGTAGCAAAACCCCCTGGGGTATGGGCATCCCATTGAGAAACAGACCCCTTGTGGGTCACACATCTCATGTCACCATAGGCACCCTCTTTCCCTGTGCTTTTGACCCTGGTGAATTTGTGCCTGGGGAAGACCTGAGGCTCTGGAAACCTCCATGTCACCCAGGGAGGGAGGGTGCTATTTTTATTCCTGAGGATATGTAAGCTTCACTTTATTAAGTAGATATGAGGACATTTTTAGAAACATACCTTCTCTGCTTTTCAAAACATGTTCTTGAGCCCAGGGCAGATGTTGTTTTAATTAAAACATATGCAATTTCAATTAGTATTTTAAGAAGAAGCCTGATTTCCTAGACAAGGTGATTTATCAGAGCACTCTGCTGGCTCTCCTTAATAACTTGATTTTCACAAGCCACATTTGAACAGACGGAAAGTGCTGTACTTTGGCAGAAACTTCCCATCTTCTGATGAGGTGTCTGTGCTGGAGTGCTCTTCCCCTGACCCCAGAATCTGATCTGACCCGTGCTCCCTCCCTTTTTTGTGAAGCCATGGGTCCTTTGCTAATTAACTTTAGACACCTATTGGGGAATTTTGGCGGCTGGGTCTGGCAGATAAGAATTCCTTGGAAGGGGAGTTGTAAATAAATCAAAGAGCCAATAATTATTTTATTAAACAAGGCTTTAATGATTCATCCCTTGGAAATAATCTGTGAGGGGAAAGGCAAAATTGAGAAATTTCCAGTTGATTCAAATTCAGGACCTCAACTCAAAGCCTTCAAGAGACAGACAGAGACAGACACAAATACAAGAGAGACAGAGGCAGAGGCAGATAGAAAGAGATCCATTTAGCTTCATTTTTGACTATTTAGGTATTCATTTTCTGCCTGGCAAACAATTTCAGAGGAAAAGGTTTAGAGAAGTGGAAGAGGAGAAAAAGAAAGGGTCCTCCTCAAATACCCCAACCAGATCTTGAGAATCTAAAAATAGAAAAGAGGATTTAAGCAGGATAATGTTTTTAAATTGTATGCCTTTTGAAGTGTAAATTCTCCCCCTTGTGAAGGAAATAAAATAAGGAAAGAAGAAAATTCTTAATCATGTGGCAAGAAATTGCAAGTTTTACTCTCAAACAGGAAAAAATAATGGATTAGGAAAGAGTTTAATTTTAAAGACAATACTCTTTTAATCATTCTGACTTAAAATTTGGTTGTGTTTATTATGCTGCAATAACGTGGCATTTCAAAGAAAGGTGTAGAATGAATTGGACATAACTCTCCTGTGTTCACGTATGAATACACGACCAGTGTAACTCCACATCATGTACAGTCAAAAGAATGGGAAATCATACGCCATGCATGTATAATATGTCAAAATATATTCTACTGGCATGTATAACTAAAGAGAGCAATTTAAAAAAAAAATAAGAAAGGTGTTGGCTAGTCCCCTAAATCTGCCTGGCCAGTGGTTCTGCCCAGAGGGGACACAGGGCAATAAGAAGAGTGGAGACCTTGGAGAGTCAAGCAGCCTGAGCAGGAGGGAGGGCAGGAGACCTTGAGCCAGGGAGGAGCTGAGAGGTTGGCAGTGCAGCCCTGCAGCCCCTGGGTAGGGAGGCCCAACCAGGACACTGGTTTGTGAAACGGCTCAGACTATAGCAGCAGACCCTGCTCCAGAGCCCAGTGTGTTCATCTGCAGACAGGAGTCAAAGGAACATGTAGGGAGAAAAGAGGAGAGGCAAAGAATCTAGCCCCTCCTCAGAATGTCCTAAAAATTTTTTTGTAGAAACTTAGTTGAAATTCAGAGATTTTTTTTCTTATTCCCTAGAAAGTTCATGAAAATTTACTGCCTATCAGAATAGCCTGGTATTTTTAAGATGTAAAATAAAATTTTCTATTCAATTTTGTGTATTTCATCTTTAAGCAATGTCAGGAAAAATGAATGACTTTGTAGAACAGAGTAATCTTAAAAACAAGTGGCTTGTTTCATACATAATGTCCTTTGAGTTCCAGATTGTATCACCCTGGTCATTTGGTACAGGCAACTGAACTTGGGGAGTACAGGCTGGGCTGATCAGACAGATGTTAATGTGCAATGTACTGCTTTTTAATTAAGAACCAGTTATATTGCAACATCATCTCGGAGGTTATTCAATGTTCAAGATAGACCAGAAGATAAAAATCCCCCTGGCCCTCACCTTGAGGCCTGAACAGTTTAATTTACTTGTCAGAAAGGAAAGTTATGGCCATGAAATGGAAAGTGGATGTATTAAATTTTTAATTGAATATTAAGTTCACAGACTAATACCTGCAGCGTGTGTATGAGTCTGGTTCATTTTAAGAGTGACCTTCTTTCTCTGGAAATGTTAGAAACCTCATAGTTCTGACTTTCAAGTCATCATCAACTTTACTTGTCAAACCCTAACCCAAGCCCTGGTTCCCTGCTTTCCGCCATCTTCCCAGTGACCAGTGCTTGGAAACTGATTTATTCCTTCATCTTCATTATCCCCATGCATTGAGTCCCCCCTGGTATTATACCGATGTTTCCTCAGGGTGTTTCTTGTGTTCCTTATCGTTTCTGTGCTTTCCCCTTCCAGTTCCGGTCCCAGTAGGTCAAGTCCAGTGCACACCTGGTGTCCTACCTCCCTGACCTTCATGAAGGCCTTCAGTTAAAGGCTACTCCTGTTCCCCTGACACAAAATGAACCTTGCTGCCTGGTTTTTATTTCAACAGAACAGTTTTTCTGAGAGCCTTGGTGATCCATAGCACCATAAGCATGTGATGTCTTCCTTCCAATCTTGCTCTAAGCTTCTCGCCACATTTAACATACTTGTTGATCTTGGTTTCTAAGACATGGCTTCCCTGGTTTTCTTCCTGCCCCTCTCTTCCCTGCTCCCTTGGCTCTTCCCCTCCACTTCACCTCAGGGCTCAGTCGGGAGTCTCCTCTCCTCTCCATCTATACACTGCAGCCAAGAACTCACCTGTTTTATTTCTAGTGCTCTTCATTTTTTTCCTGCCAGCTGAGTGTAATTCATGTAAATTTTGTGTAATTTCTCTTCTGCCAGAAGAATGTCCTTCTGCAATTTCATGTAGCACAGATCTTAAGGCTGAGTTCCCTCCGCTTTTTGTTTGTTGTCTGAAAATATCTTCATTTTGCCATCAGGCATTCAGGGTATTTCTGCTCTATAACATTCTGAGATGGCATTTTTTTTTCTTCTTCTTCCAGCTCTTTAAAATCTCCCTTGCATTGTCCTGGGTTTTCCTTTGCTTCTGGTGAGGACAGACCCTCTGCTGTCGTTCCCCTGCCTCTGTTTTTATGCTACCTGCTTTTAAGCTACGGGGTTGTGGTGCACTCTAATATTTCTCCAACTCCACTCACTTTCCTCTTTCTGCGACTCCAGTTACAAGTGCATTTCACTGCATGATACTGTCCTGGAGGTCTGGGTTCCTCGGTTCCAGGTTTTGCATTCTTCTTTTCCACTTTGTGCCTTAGCTTTGACAATTTTCAAGAAGTCTGTCTTCAAAGTCACTGGTTCTTTCAAGTGCTGTCTTAATCTGCCAAGGTCGACATATAAATCCTTCATTTCTGATATTGTATTCTCTAATTCTAGAATTGTTATGGTTTTCATTTTTCTGCTGAATTTGTACATTTTTTCACCCATATTGTCCATTTTTTTCTACTAAATAACACAGATAAAGTCCTCTCTATGTATTCTAACCCCTGGATTGCTGTGGATTTGCTTATAAAACTATCTTTCTTCTTGTGGTCACATTTTCTTGCATCTTTGCATGTCTTTGTTTTTTTTTTTTTTCTTTTTTTATTTATTTTTCTTAGATATGCATGACAGTAGAGTGTATTTTGACATGTTATACATGGAGCATAATTTATTCTAATTAGTATCCCATTCTTGTGGTTGTACATGATGTGGAGTTTCATTGGTCGTGCAATCATATATGAACATAGGAAAGTCATGTTCGATTCATTCTACTGTCTTTCCTATTTCTACCCCTGTCCTGTTCTTAGATGCCAGGCATTTTGTATTAAAAGGATCTAATAGACTAAATTAAATAATTTATTTCTTCCCAGAGAGAACAGCCTATTTCTTCTAGGGGGTGGCTGAGGTGGTAGGGTTGAGCTAATTAATGCATATTATAACTCTCTCTGGGCTTTTTGCTCAGCCTAGTTGTATCTTCAGTTAAACTCACTTTTCCACTGAGTTCAGACATTTCAAGAGCATGATCGGTATCTAACCTACCGTGGGACTTGGAAGCTGAGCACCTACAGTTTCCAGATCTTTCTCCACGCATCACCCTCCAGCTCAGTCACCCGTTATCTGAGCCACAGGCCACCTCCCTCTCTTCCTCTCTCTCTTCTTCTCCCTCCCTGTCTTCCCTTCTCTACTGCAAAGTTCAGCTGCCAGCTTTGGGGATCCATACATCACCTTAATTTCTCAGGCCTTCCACTGACTCGATGCATTCCTGATTCTCACATTCCTAAGCTCAGAGCTGCCTTCCAGCAGCCTCTCCCTGCTTCTCTGCGCATCCTGTTACACTGCAGCTCCACCAACTCAGCTGTTTCCCCACCTCAACTGCTGCTTCCCCTCCTCCCCCCTCCCGTCCTCTCCTCTCCCATCTTCCACAACAAACTCAGGACCCACCTTTCCCAAGCCTGAAAACTCTGATTGTTGCCCTATGTAAACTCATGCTGTGCAGATGCTCATGGAAGTCCACACAGTTCAGGATTAGTGGGGTCATCTATTCAGACAGGCTAGTACCACTGCAGGAATAAGCGTATCTGTCTCTAGTTTTACGTTTTATGCTTCTTGGGAGACCCCTCACTCTGCCTGGCATTGTGTGAATGTGAAGATGGTACAGCAGGTGGTATGGTTTCTGGGCTGCACTATGAAGCTCCTGGGAGTGTCCGCGGTGTCTTCCTCATCTGCTGCTTCGAGCCCCAGTGAAGGGCTGTCCATGTGCAGGAGGTACTTTTGAAGTGTCCT
>NW_026694451.1:0-8199 GCF_021218885.2 Marmota monax | reverse complement strand
TGCAAAGAAAAATCACTTTCTTTTGAAAGCGTTTGACAGCTTCCACAGAACTACGAGTTTACTGAAATCACTTTGCTTTCCCCAATAGGTATTCTCCAGGTGGGAACTCTAAATCCAACAGGGTTTGGGCTATATACTTGAAGTTCACACACTCAATTAGTTTTCAGTGCACTATGATTTGTTCCCTCTTCAACTAGCCTAAAGCAGAACCAAGTAAAAATTTCATTCATTTCAAAGAGATTTCCAAGCTTCCACAAAAACATTGAGTTCACTGAATTCCGAGCAAATATTTTCTTCACCCGATCTTTCTGATACTTGGCCACAATGTTCGGGACTGCAGTCGCACTTGGACCCCAAAATTTCGATCTTCTAGGTTGAAGCGTTCCTTGGCAGAACACTTTGAAATTTGAGATTTCCCTTCATTTTAGCCTATAGGGATAGGTGCAGTTGGAATTCTAAATGAAACAGGGTTTTGCCAAGTGCTTGAAATTTGGCACACTGAATTAGTTCTCAGTGCCCTCTCTATGCTTTGTTCCCTCTTGTAGTAGCCTTAATCAGAGGCAAGGAAAAATCACTTTCATTTGAAAGAGTTTTTCAACTTCCACAGAAATACGAGTCTTGAGAAATCCCAGCAAATATTATTTTCATCCGATCTTGTTGATATTTTCAGGAACCATCTGTACTCCAGCCACACTTGGGCCCCCAAATTTTGATATTCTAGGTTGAAACGTTCCTTTGCAGGAACACTTTGAAATTTTACGTTTCACTTCATTTTCACCTATAGGGAGAGATGCAGTTGGAACTCTCAGTCAAACAGGGTTTTGCTTGCTGCTGGAAACGTGACACACTGAATTAGTTTTCAGGCACTCTCTATACTTTTTTCCCTCTTGCAGTAGCCTTAAGAAGATGCAAGGAAAAATCCCTTTCATTTGAAAGCGTTTCTCAACTTCCACAGTAATGCGAGTCTTGAGATATCTCAGCATTTTTTTTTTTTATAACCTGACCTTGTTGATACGTTCCAGGAATCATCTGCATTTCAGCTGCACTTGTGCCCCAAATTTCCATCTTCTAGGTTGAAGTGCACCTTGGCAGGAATCATCCTAACCCTAATCGAAGCCTAAACCTACCCTAAGAATAACCCTCACCCTAACACTAACCCTAGTCCAAACCCTAACCCTAACCCTAACCCTCACCTTAGACTAACCCTAGCTCAAAGCCTAACCCTTAGCCTAAACATAACCCTATCACTATCCTTTAACATACCCCTAACCAGAGCCCTAATACTAACCTTAATCCTAGACCTAACACTAGCGCTAACCCTAAACATTACCCAAACTCTAACCCTAACCCTAATGATAACCCTATCCATAAACCTAAATAAACCCTAACCCTAACCATAAACCTAACCCTAAACATAAACCTAACCATAGACCTAAGCCTAAACATAAACCTTGCCATAGCCTTAACCCTAACTCAAACCTTAACTTTTACCATAAAACCAACAGTAAACCTAGCCCTAATACTAAACGTAAACCTAAACCTAACCTTAACCATAAAGCTAACCTTCATCTAACCCAATCTATTACTCTAAACCTAATCCTAACCCTAATGAAATCCCTAGCCCTAACCATAAACCTAACCCTGACCATAACACTAAACCTAACCCTTGTCCTAGACCCAACCCTAGCTCAAAACCTAAACTTTACCCTAAATATAACCCTAACCCTAACCCTAAGCCAGGTTTAATAGCCCTAACCCCAAATCTAACCTAACTCTAGCAATAATCTTAACCTAACCCTAATCCCTAACCATAGATCTACATTATATATTATCTTTATGATAACCCTAATCCTAATGCTAACCCTAGGCATAACCCTAACCCTTTTGCTAACCCTAAATCTCTCCAAGCCCTAAACCTACCCTCAAACCTAAACCTAACCCAATCAATTACCATAACCCTAATACTAACCCTAACGATCATCTGAGCCCTATCCCTAAACCTTAACCTAAAACAAACCCTAACACTGATCCTGACCCTAAGAATACACCTAGGTCTAAACCTGACCCTTACCCGAAGCCTATCACTTACACTAGGCATAGACAAAAACCTAAACCTAAATATACCCCAAACTGTAACAGTGGACTTGACATTATCCCTAGCCCTAATTCTAGACCTAAACTGACAACAAAACATAGCTTTCATCCTAGTTCTTAACCTAGCCTTAATCATAACCCTGAGAGCCGCCGCCTGCACCTACAAGGTAGGCAGACCTGCGACAGACCGGTGGATCAGGCCCAGGAGCCTGCCGGCGTGGTACACACGTCACCCCAATTAGAGTAGGGGCAGAACAGCGCCGCCGCCCGTGCCCGGAACAGGCCCAGTGACCTGCTGGCGTGGTAGTCACGACACCCCAATTGGAGTAAGGAGAGAGCAGAGCTGCCACCTGCACCTGCAAGGTAGGCAGGCCCCCGCCCGACCCTGCAAGGGAGACTTTTCAACTATACAAGTGCAATATAAATATATAGGAGAAAAACATTTCAGAAACACAACAGTTTCACCAAGCAGAAAGAAATGCAAGCAGTATGAAAAGACAAGGAAAGAAAGGACCACAAGCAATGCAGGTAAACTCAACTTTAGAAGAGGTAACAGCTGCAGCAGATGGAATGTCAGATGAAGAATTCAGGATATACATGCTTTAGATGATCTGGAGTATCAAGGAAGACATTAGATAGCAAAATCAGAAAATGAAAGATCACTTCGACAATGAATTACACAAACAAATCCAGGAAGCAAAGGATCAACTATACAGGGAGATAGAGGTTATAAAAAACAAACAAACAGAAATCCTAGAAATGCAGGAAGCAATAAACCAACTTAAAAACTCAATGGAGAATACTACCAGCAGAGTAGAACACTAAGAAGATAGAACATCAGACAATGAAGACAAAGTATTTCAACTGGAAAAGAACATAGACAGCTCAGCAAGACTGTTAAGAAACCATGAGCAGAACATCCAAGAAATAAGGGATAACATTAAGAGACCAAACTTAAGAGTCATTGTGATACAGGAAGGTACAGAACTCAAACCAAAGGAATGAGCAATCTATTCAATGAAATAATACGAGAAAACTTCCCAGACTTGAAGAATGAGACAGAATCCCAAATCCTAGAAGCCTACAGGATGCCGAATGTGCAAAATCATAAGAGATCCACAACCAAGACACATTATAATGAAGATGCCCAACACACAGAATAAGGAGAGAATTTTAAAAGCTACAAGAGAAAGGCAGCAGATTACATTTAGGGGTAAGCCAATCAGGATAACAGCTGATCTTTCAACACAGACTCTGAAAGCTAGAAGATCCTGGAATAACATATTTCAAACACTGAAAGAAAATGGGTTCCAACCAAGAATTGTGTATCCAGCGAAATTAAACTTCAGGATGGAAGATGAAATTAAAACCTTCCATGATAAACAAAAGTTTAAAGAATTTGCAGCTAGAAAACCATCTCTTCAAAATATCATCGGCAAAACATTACAGGAAGAGGAAATGGAAAATAACAATGAAAACCAACAGTGGGAGGTAGGACAGTAAAGGGGGGGGGATAATCAAAGAGGAAAACAAACCATGTTTAGTAACAGAAATAAACAAATATGGCTGGAAGAACAACCCATATCTCAATAATAACCCTAAATGTTAATGGCTTAAACTCACCAATTAAGAGTCACAGGCTAGTAGAATGGATCACAAAACAAGACCCAACAATATGCTGCCTACAGGAGACACATTTGATAGGAAAAGACATATATAGGCTGAAGGTGAAAGGTTGGGAAAAATCATATCACTCATATGGACTTCAGAAACAAGCAGGAGTGTGCATACTCATATCAAATAAAATAGATTTCAAGCCAAAGTTAATCAAAAGGGATAAAGAGGGACACTACATACTGTTAAGGGAACCATACACCAACAAGACATAACAATCGTAAATATATATGCCCCAAACAATGGTGCAGCTATGTTCATCAAACAAACTCTTCTCAAGTTCAAGAGTCTAATAGACCACCATACAATAATCATGGGAGACTTCAACACACCTCTCTCACCACTGGACAGATCTTCCAAAAAAAAGTTGAATAAGGAAACTATAGAACTCAATAACACAATTAATAACCTAGACTTAATTGACATATATAGAATATACTACCCAACATCAAGCAGTTACACTTTTTTCTCAGCAGCACATGGATCCTTCTCAAAAATAGATCATATATTATGTCACAGGGCAACTCTTAGACAATATAAAGGAGTAGAGAAAATACCATGCATCTTATCTGATCATAATGGAATGAAACTGAAAATCGATGATAAAAGAAGGAAGGAAAAAGCATACATCACTTGGAGAATGAACAATAGGTTACTGAATGATCAATGGGTTCTAGAAGACATCAAGGAGGAAATTAAAAAAAAAAATTCTTAGAGATAAATGAAAACACAGACACAACATATCGGAATCTATGGGACACATTGAAAGCAATACTAAGAGGAAAATTCATTGCTTGGAGTTCATTCCTTAAAAAAAAGAAAAAAAAAAAAACAACAACAACAAATAAATGATCTCATACTTCATCTCAAAATCCTAGAAAAAGAATAGCAAAACAACAGCAAAAGAAGTAGAAGGCAAGAAATAATTAAAATCAGAGCTGAAATTAATGAAATCGAAACAAAAGAAACAATTGAAAAAATTGACAAAACTAAAAGTTGGTTCTTTGCAAAAATAAACAAAATCGACAGACCATTAGCCATGCTAGCGAAGAGAAGAAGAGAGAGAACTCAAATTACTAGCATACGGGATGAAAAAGGCAATATCACAACAGACACTTCAGAAATACAGAAGATAATCAAAAATTATTATGAATCCTTATACTCCAATAAATTAGAAGATAGTGAAGGCATAGATAAATTTCTTAAGTCATATGATCTGCCCAGATTGAGTCAGGAGGATATAGACAACCTAAACAGACCAATATCAATTGATGAAGTAGACGAAACCATCAAAAGACCACCAACTAAGAAAAGCCCAGGACCGAATGGGTATACAGCAGAGTTTTACAAAACCTTTAAAGAGGAACTAATACCAATACTTTTCAAGCTACTTCAGGAAATAGAAAGAGGGAGACCTTCCAAATTCATTCTATGAGGCCAACATCACCCTGATACCTAAACCAGACAAAGACACTTCAAAGAAAGAAAACTACAGACCAATATCTCTAATGAACCTAGATGCAAAAATCCTCAATAAAATTCTGGCGAATCGGATACAAAAACATATCAAAAAAATTGTGCACCATGATCAAGTAGGATTCATCCCTGGGATGTAAGGCTGGTTCAATATAGAGAAATCAATAAATGTTATTCACCACATCAATAGACTTAAAAATAAGAACCATATGATCATCTCGATAGATGCGGAAAAAAGCATTCAACAAAGTACAGCATCCCTTTATGTTCAAAACTCCAGAAAAACTAGGGAAAACAGGAACATACCTCAATATTGTAAAAGCAATCTATGCTAAGCCTCAGGCTAGCATCATTCTGAATGGAGAAAAACTGAAGGCATTCCCTCTAAAATCTGGAACAAGACAGGGATGCCCTCTCTCTCCACTTCTGTTCAACATAGTTCTCGAAACACTGGCCAGAGCAATTAGACAGACGAAAGAAATTAAAGGCATAAAAATAGGAAAAGAAGAACTTAAATTATCACTATTTGCAGTGACATGATTCTATACCTAGCAGCCCCAAAAGGGTCTACAAAGAAACTATTAGAGCTAATAAATGAATTCAGCAAAGTGGCAGGATATAAACTCAACACCCATAAATCAAAGGCATTCCTGTATATCAGTGACAAATCCTCTGAAATGGAAATGAGGACAACCACTCCAATCACAATATCTTCAAAAAAAAATATAATACTTGGGAATCAACCTAACAAAAGAGGTGAAAGGCTTATACAATGAAAACTACAGAACCCTAAAGAGAGAAATAGAAGATGATCTTAGAAGATGGAAAAATATACCCTGTTCATGGATAGGCAGAACTAACATCATCAAAATGGCGATATTACCAAAAGTTCTCTATAGGTTTAATGCAATGCCAATCAAAATCCCAACGGCATTTCTTGTAGAAATAGAGAAAGGAATCATGAAATCCATATGGAAAAATAAAAGACCCAGAATAGCAAAAACAATGCTAAGCAGGAAGTGTGAATCAGGCGGTATAGCGATACCAGACTTCAAACTATACTACAGAGCAATAGTAACAAAAACAGCATGGTACTGGTACCAAAACAGGTGGGTGGACCAATGGTACAGAATAGAGGACACAGAAATCAATCCACACAACTACAACTATCTTATATTTGATAAAGCAGCTAAAAGCATGCAATGGAGGAAGGATAGCATCTTCAACAAATGGTGCTTGGAAAACTGGAAATCCATATGCAACAAAATGAAACTGAATCCCTTTCTCTCGCCATGCACAAAAGTTAATTCAAAATGGATCAAGGAGCTTGATATCAAATCAGAGACACACCGTCTGATAGAAGAAAAAGTTGGCTACGATCTACATTCGGTGGGGTCAGGCTCCAAATTCCTCAATAGGTCACCCATAGCACAAAAGTTAATAACAAGAATCAACAAATGGGACTTACTCAAACTAAAATTTTTTTCTCAGCAAGAGAAACAATAAGAGAGGTAAATAGGGAGCCTACACCCTGGGAACAAATCTTTACTCCTCACACTTCAGATAGAGCCCTAATATCCAGAGTATACAAAGAACTCAAAAAATTAGGCAATAAGAGAACAAACAACCCAATCAACAAATGGGCCAAGGACCCGAACAGACACTTGTCAGAGGAGGACATACAGTATATGAAAAAATGCTCACCATCTCTAGCTGTCAGAGAAATGCAAAACAAAACCACCCTAAGATACCACCTCACTCCAGTAAGATTGGCAGTCATTATGAAGTCAAACAACAAGTGCTGGCGAGGATGTGGGGAAAAGGGTACACTTGTACATTGCTGGTGGGACTGCAAATTGGTGCAGCCAATTTGGAAAGCAGTATGGAGATTTCTTGGAAAGCTGGGAATAGAGTCACCATTTGACCCAGCTATTCCCCTTCTCAGTCTATTCCCTAAAGACCTAAAAAGAGCATGCTACAGGGACACTGCTACATCGATGTTCATAGCAGCACAATTCACAATAGCAAGACTGTGGAACCAACCTTGATGCCCTTCAATAGACGAATGGATTAAAAAAAATGTGGCATTTATACACAATGGAGTATTACTCTGCATTAAAAAATGACAAAATCATAGAACTTGCAGGGAAATGGATGGCATTAGAGCAGATTATGCTAAGTGAAGCTAGCCAATCCCTAAAAAACAAATGCCAAATGTCTTCTTTGATATAAGGAGAGTAACTAAGAACAGAGTAGGGATGAAGAGCATGAGAAGAAGATTAACATTAAACAGGGATGAGAGGTGGGAGGGAAAGGGAGAGAGAAGGGAAATTGCATGGAAATGGAAGGAGACCCTCAGGGTTATACAAAAGTACATACAAGAGGAAGTGAGGGGAAAGGGAAAATAATACAAGGGGGAGAAATGAATGACAGTAGAGGGGGTAGAGACAGGGGAGGGGAGGGGAGGGGAGGGGGGATAGTAGAGTATAGGAAAGGCAGCAGAACACAACAGACACTTGTATGGCAATATGTAAATCAATGGATGTGTAACTGATGTAATTCTGCAATCTGTATATGGGGTAAAAATGGGAGTTCATAACCCACTTGAATCAAAGTGTGAAACATGATATATCAAGAAATTTGTAATGTTTTGAACAACCAACAATAAAAAATTAAAAAAAAAATTCATAACCCTAACCCTAATCATAGCCCTAACCCTAATTCTAACCCTCACCCTATCCCTAAACCTAGTTATAACACCATACCTTACCCTAAAATTAACTATAACCCTAGCCCTAACACTAGGCCTAAACTGAACACTAACTCTCTCCCTAAACCTAGCCCTAACTTAGCCCTATCCATAAATGTAACCAAAACACTAGGCCTAAGACTAACTCTAACTCTCATCCTAGCCTTAGCCTTAGTTCTAACCCTACCTGTTACCATAACCATAAC